>NC_089141.1:106746823-107048132 GCF_009819655.1 Sylvia atricapilla | reverse complement strand
AATGAAAGATGAATGTGATAAGTGATATGAAATAAATTCATTTCTGGAGGAAATATGGTCTTTTGTGAAAGGACAATGCATGCTTTCTTCTCGAGGTCTTACTGTTGAAAATCCACTTGTCATATGTTCATGCTTTCCTGGATAACAAGAGGCCACTATGTCATCAATATCTTCTTCTGTTTCATCCAGATAGCCCTAAATGACAAACAGGCATTTTAGTTGTCATGTTCTGTACTGTATTTGGTCAGCTTCTGCCACTTAGTTTTGTTTCACAAGTTTTTCACTTCAGGAAGATAGTGCTGGATGCATTCAAGTTCTCTTCTATAGAGGAATTTTGATTCACCTTTTCCACATCTCTACACAGACACAAAGCATAAGGGGAAGAGACAACTCTGGTTTCAGGATTCAGTAGTTTAACAACTGAAAATCTTCATACCTACACTTCATGTCTTATTATATCAAGCCAGTTGATAAGAATTTTGAAAAATAATTACATTTCTGTATTGTATTAATAATAAAAAGGTGGAGAATAAGTAACTGCACAGCTCCATATAGGTGCTTGAATTTTAATAAGCAAGACTGGAGTTCAGCAACTTCACCTATATACAGAATTTTTTTTTCATTGTTTAAACTCAGGAATAGAGTAAAATCTTAACCAAATCTTTAGATCTGGTTGATGGTCCCAATGGGACTCTTACCTTTTACTTAAAATAATATGAAAAAAATGCCAGCAGGCAATTATAATCCTATTAGGCAGAGCTTGGAAATCTCAGTGTTTCCATAAGCTTTATGTCAGGTATATTTTGAAAGACTTTGCTTTTAATTTTAATGGGAGTACAATTTTCAACTTCCTTGTATCTGCTTTGCAGCTATAACAACCTCACCTTTTGACCTACCTCACTCATTCTCTATTGCTCAGTTGTGCTCACTCTTTGAAACTAAACAGAAACATCGTATTAAATTCAGGAGTCTCAAAGATTTCTGTGCTAATCAGCAAAAACACAGCAGAGAGAAGTGCTGCTGGAGTTGAATTCACAGTTTGCATAAAAAAATTGCAGTACACTTGCCATACTTTACATAAAACTGACTGTAACATCTCTTCTCCTTTGCTCCAGTGACTGAACTGATATGAAACCATCTAAAAGTGATTTTCTGTTACTGCTTTCCATTTGTTACTGCATATGTAATATCGAGCAGAGGGATATCAGAACAAGCTATCACCAAAATTTACATACTGAAGAAAACACTTAATTTCATGTTTTTACCATGAGCTTGCTCTGCTGCTCTCTTATCTTTCTAGTCTGTTGAAGGCACTGTTAGTACCCCACAGAAAAAAAAGGAAGTAACAGATACCTTATACTAAATGAAAGGAAAAATCCTTGGAGATCTAGGCACAATAGAGCAAACTATTTTCTGGGAGACAGATAAATCATTTAAAAGTAAAACCTTCCAAAAACCTGAAACTAAAAAAAACAAAACAAAACCCCCAAAAAACCAGAACCACTCCACCTGTAATTTCTACTCCCCTCATTGAGATCAGTTGTCAGATGATGTAGTCTAGGGACAGTTTTCTTACTTGCCCATGGAACAGGAATAAGCAATTCTATACATGAAAAACTCCTTCCTATACATTGCTGTATGCATACCAGTGAACTTGAAAATAAACAATGTTACATTTTTACTGCAAAATAATTAAACGGGGAAAAAAGTAAGGCAACATCTTCAGATTGGGTGCTTCAGGTCTAGATACTCAAATATTAAAACTGCTTCACAGAGTCCTAACAACTGCTGAATACCAATTTTTGTCTGCAAGCAGAAATCTAAAACTTAAAAAAAAAGGTTAATATTTAACTTGCACTCTTAATTTATTTTGCACCACAACGATTATAGTTCTCAGGAGGTGCTACAGAATTGCAACTATGTAATTGGTTGGTGTTATTAGCTTACTAAACTTAGAGCTAGTAGGATAATAATCTCATGGTCTCCAGTGGGGGCTATAAAATGCACATCATCCAATTACTCCTGAAAAAGCAGCTGAGCATGTAATAAACAGTTTGTCAGGAATTCAACACACACCTCTCTAGAAAAGGTGCTCACACTTGAACACATCACTGGATTTAGTTGGTTCCCCATGCTCTCTGATAAATCTGTACCACACCATGTGGATTTTGGGGCTTGTCCCTTTTCATTATCAAAAAAGGAATAATTTTTTCATTATCAAAAAAGGGATTTTTTTTTTAATAGTCTTGATACATTTTTATAAAAATTAAAAAAATCTTTTTAATTATTTTGCAATTATCCATTCCGCTTTCCCGCTGATTTCTCTGTATGGATTTCCCTGATAAAGGTGGGAGCAAAGTAGCTAAAAGCCTTGTCCCATCCTTTCAGCTGATAAATTCCAGCAATCTGCATATCCTGTTGACATGTGGCATCTCTCATGCCAGCTCCCATCACCCAGGAATAAGAGACTGAAGGACCTCAGTTAGAAGAAAAGAAGGTGAAACTCCAGCTTTCCTCAGGCTGCAGGAGCTGTTGTTGCCATCATCAATACCTTTCTTTTTGTCTCTTCAATGCAAGCAACAAATAAAATAAATTCCAGCAGGAATGCAGCTTTTATCTCAAACCACCTCATCCATAATGAAATGGGACAAGACTCTGAAGGACTCCTGTGAGACAAACTACCCTAAATGAATATAGTAACACAAAAGCTGATGAATGCAATCAGTTCATTTCATAAGGCAGAGAAAGCGAGGATATGGGTAAAATCAGAGATCTGTGACTCCTGTTATGAATGAATTTTAAAGGGGAATTGGCACCAGATTCCAGAGCAGCCACAAATCAAGGTTATGCCACAAGAGAGATCTGCTGTGCTAGCAAAGAAGCCACAGGGTTGCAGAGATGCAATCTGAAATTTCATTCAGAATCAGCAAGAAAGAAATACAAAACAAAATCTCTGATTAAGAAGGCAAAAATCAAAGAACAGAAAACTTCTCTGAATTTTTCATGTCTGGCAGTTACCTCAGAGAAATATCTAAGTTGTAACTGTCAGTTAGAGCAGAGAACAGATATGAAGAAATATAGAGTCTGCATTTTTTATTTTGTGCTTTTCTTCTGCATTATTTTCCAACTTCTTAATAAAGACTGCATCCATTTTCTTTATTGCAATTAAAAAAATGAAACGCTTATTTTTGAAGCTTTTCTTCCACTAACACCTGACACACAGGAAGGTCTTTTGTTAATTCCCCAAAGATAAGCCCAAAGCAATGCTGCAGGCACATTCTCTAACTGCTACTAATGCAAGAAAAGATGGAAATCCCAACTCATGGTTTTCCACCAAGACTCAAATTTCAACACTACAGGAAAGGGAGACATCTGCCATGTCCAATGCTCTTCTGGAAAGAGCAATGAGAGGGCAGGACTACGATGACAGGCAAAATGCATAAGCTACAAGAACACATTTGGAAACTTTACAATAAACTGTGATTAGATAAAAAAATATTTAAATAAATTTCCCCCCTCATGCATATTTAATAAGCCTGGATGTTCTTTTATAGCACTGATGCACATCTGCAAATTGCCTATCTTGGATATGTGCATAAGAGGAGATGGAAGTTGTGAATCACTTCAGGAAAAGCAATCCATAGAATACAGAGAAAAAGGCACAGAGATGTATAGAAGAGTCAACAGGAAGATGAAGTAAGCAACATTGGCAGAACAAAAAGTTGGGTCTTCCTCCTAAAAATGCAGATAAGTGGAAAACCAAACCAGACAAAGATTAAAGCCTTTAAACTGTGAACTTTGTCAGCATCAAAATTAAAACTTATGAAAATACAAATTAACAGAATTTTGGAGCATGTGCAATTTAGTGCCTGGAATTATTTTCAGGCTAGGTTTCTTTCCTCTGTGAACTCAAATACCCAGCAAATTAAAAACAAACTGGAACCATGGCTGTTCATTGAAATCACTCTATAGCAAACATACTCAGAAGATGACACTATTAAAAAACTCATTAAATATCCCTGACAGAATGTTCTCCCTTACCCATATTTTATATAAATACACATGAAGTCCTGCTTTCATTGGTCCAAACAAACAGAATTTCCACCAGATGAACATTTGCATATTTATAACTCACCAATTCCTGATCCAAGGCACTGGGCACAGATTTGCTTCTTGTGCTCAGGGTATCCTCATTTCCTTCAGAGAAAGATTCACTCAAATCTATCTCAGATCGGCTACGGTCTGGGAAACAAAAACAATTCAAATGTTTGCTGTTTTGTACAGAAATATACCATTTCATCTTCCATACAAGTATTGTCCCAACCCCAATGGTTTTTAACAAAAAAAAATTAAAACAGTATTTTAGTTTTTTGTCAAAAACTATGGCAGCTGAACACCACTATGATGAATGGAGAAATATGGTTACTGATGCTGCTCAGCCTTCTGGGCAATAATTTTACCCCTGTATCATTTATTTGTCTACTGGGATTGTCTTCTCTGGATGATACCATAGGTCATCAAGATTTCGACTTTCTCTGGTAGATCTGTCAGCCTGGAATGTGGCAAAACTCACTGTCCAAGTGTTCACAGTGATTGCCACATCTACCACCACCACCAAAATTTCCCCAGCATCTGCATCAGAATCAAGCAGCTGGGGATACAGATGGATATAGAAAGTACTTCTGTCATTAACAGTGTTCCTGGTGCAGAAATCAGAAGGAAATAAATAGTCTCAAGAGCTCCAGCAGTTTCTCTCAGTCCTACAGGTCTCTCATTTTCTCTGTAGTATAAGACATAGAAAATCTTTTTCCAAGGCCTCTTAGTCCTCCCCATATAAGTCTTTTGTGTGACTTTTCAATATATTTAGAAAGAAAAGAGGGGGAAGAGGTACTTTTAGATCCTGCATGTAGGAATCTGAAAGATGTTTAACTATTCATCTTCTGCCTGGTCTACAGCTGATGTGGCACGGAAGGTCACTCTCCTGAGTTTAGTGTCCTTTGAGATCTGTCAAGGAGTGAATGCAGAGCCTGAGGTCTGTTCCCAAGTTGCCTACAGTTTTGTTCAGCATCCATCTGCTTTGGTAACACGAGGTCAGTTCTACCAGGAAAGCTTTTATTTTGTAAAGTAGCAGGAACAGGAGAATTTTTACTTCCTTCCTGTATCACCTCTGCCTGGAGTTGCACTGAACAATATTCTCAAGGAAACTCTGATGCTTTCAAGCTGAAATGTCTGAGGTAAGGAACATTCTCTCCTTGAATTAGCTTTGTGGAACTACCAGGCTAAATGCAGCTACAATAAAGGGAGTCCTGCTGTGATCCAGATAGAAGCCTGTAAACCCAAACCACTCTATCAGCCCTGTGGGAAGCCAATTGAGCGCCCGGGGGAGGCAGAAGAGTGCAGGATGCTCCTGCCTTACATTTCAGAGAGGAAAAAGAGGCTCTCCATCCACTCCTGCAAAGTGGCTGTGACAGCACCTTCCTGTGTAAGCCCTTTCTACCTGCAGCCTCCAAGTGAAATGAGGTAAATTACAGATGGATTGACTGGTTCAGAGCAGCACATGTAAAAATGAACAGATGAGAAGTCTGTGAGGGGCTTGTTCTCTGACCACTCATTGTTTCCCAGATTTGCTTCTGGGCAAAGTGGGTGTGAAATATAATGGCTGCATCAGAGTGATGTACACAGTTATACATTATATATTAATACAGGTAGTATTTTATACAGGGGGCCACACAAAGAATGGTTGAACAACGTGCAGTTGTGAATGAAATCTTGTAACAACTCTAAGAGCATGTGATTTACCTGACAAAAGCATTCTACCTAACAATAGCATTGTACCAAGGTTTCTGGGTAAGGATTACCGTTTTTTAATATAAAACTTGTGAAGAGATATGAACTTGATTAGTAAAAGGGAAGTGTTTTCAGTATGAACAGATTTATGAAACTTACATTTGGTCTTTCGACATGTTTTAAGAACAAAAGGAGCAGAGTCACAAGAATGGGCATTATCCTCTGATAATAAAGGCTGTCAGAAAGAAGAAAAAGACTTGATACTTGCCTGATGACAAAGATACCCTAGAAACTGCAATGGAAGGTGTTCCAGATGGTTTCCTGCAGTGCCTCTTTACTAAATCCTCAGGTACACTTTCACTTGCTGGAAAAATCATGCTGTTTTCCAAGTCAGTGTCCTGCCCAAAAGGAAAAATGCACATGCCATAAATACAAAACCCAAGTTTATTCACTATTAGTTTATAAAAGCATGATTTCTATTAGATTCCAGAATTCCAAAGTTCCTTTAACATTACTGAATATATTTAGATTCTAGTCTAATCTGCTTTGCTTAGCACTGATGATGCATAAAATTTGCATAAAGATGCAATTCTTGCTTACGTTCTGAGTTTTTAGCTGAAGAACCAGAGTAAAGTATCTGGGAAAAGAAAATCTATTAGAAGCTTAGAAGCTCACTTAGCTCAGGGAAAAAAAAAAAAAAAAAAAAAAAAAAAAAAAAAAAAAAAAAAAAAAAAAAAAAAAAAAAAAAAAAAAAAAAACCATCACCAAACACCCACCAAAAAAAACAAAACAAAAACACCACCCCAAAACCTGTGCCAGGGCAAAATCAAATGTACTGGACTTATTAAATTATGCCAGTATATCCCCTTAAATAAAGCCAACATCTTTGATATCATTATGACCTCTTGCCTGTAAAAGAAAAGCTAATAACATAACTCCACCTAAATTTAATGGATTTTTCAAACAAATCTAATGCACTTGAAAACAAGTCTATGTGTGGACAAGAATATAAATAAAACAACTGTTCATCTATTTACAGCTCCCAAAACTACACTATATATATACATATACATATACATATTCACTAACTTTTTTTATTATTATTATTAGGAAAGTCAATATATTAGACCAAGTATCTGGAATTTAGAAAGAAAATTGATGCATTCAATAGGGCTCTGAGTTAAACACTCATCTTTTTTCCAAACATTGATGGTAAATACCTCCCAAGAGGCCTAACAGCATGTGAGAGGAATTGTTCTGATAAGGTGTTTGTCACACACTTTGTGTTATGGGATAATTTATGCAGAGCCCAGTGTCCAAATCCAGAACGAACTAAAATCAGTCTGGCCTGATTTTCTGCAAGAGCTGGACTTGCAAAATTTCCCTTAGGAGTCAATGGCAGAATGCTGGATTGATGCATGCTTGAAAGTTATTTCACAGCATTTACTCAAGGCTCCAAAGCGCCAAAAAATGCTTATTCCCATCCCTTATGCCTCCCAGCTCAGAACCTGTAACTCATTATCTAATGCTGGACACCCACAGCAATTTTCAGACAAAAGAGAAACGCCCGCCAAACCAAACCAGCATCGCTGATGCGAGCACGGCACGCAGCGCTCCGGCAGAGATCTCCACAGGGCTCAGCTGAACGGAGGGAGAAATCAGATTTTTCTCTGTCGGGCTGGTCCCTGCAGTGGGATCCAGCGGGGCAGGTGCCAGCCCGGCCCGGGGCTGTGTCCTTACCCCGCCGCAGTCCGCGGTCATGCTGCGGGCGCCCAGCGCCGGGCAGCGCGGCAGCGACGCCTTGGGAGCGCTGCCTCTGCCCCTCGCGTGTCCTGCGGCACCTCCCGAGCCGCTGCTGCCCAGGGAAAGGCTGCTCCCGCTGCGGTGGAGACAGGAGGAGGGAAGGGTTAATGCTCTGAGCAAGGTTTAGCAAAAGCGCTGCGAGAAAAGTGCTGTGGTAACTTAAGGGCAATGACAGAGCCCTGTTGGGCTGGGGGGCATCACCTAGAAAGAAAAAAAAAACACAGGCAGAGATGAATTGCAATGGCTTTACACGTATGAGTCACACAGGTATCGTCAGTGCTTCTAGCAGAAGTGCAGGTGGGCCGAGTGGGCAGCTCCTGTCCAGGGCTGTGTTTGTCCCCGTTCAATCCACGCTGCATTCACATCCAGCAGGACGGAGCAGGGACAACTCATGCACCCATTCCTGCCAGGCTGTTCCATTGCTGTAAAGGGAAACTACAGCGACATGACACTTCCCAACACTTCTACAGCCAATTTAATGCCAGCATTATCTCCAGAAACTCTAAAATCCCTGTGTATCTGTCTCTGTCTGTCTATCCATCTCCAGAAAAACACCAATTTGTTCACTGTCCTCTTTATGTTACAGTTATGACTCTATATCCAAACCAGTTGATTCTTTCAACCAATGTAGAAATTTAGGAAGGTTGGACAGATCTTGGAGGCTTCACTTTAGTCAAAGTGACAAAAAGCCATCTGTGATCAGCACACCAGACTCCAGTTGCTGTCTAACATCACAAAATTTTTCCAGGGAACATTTTCTCTTAGAAAATACTGGCAAACCCATTGAGGGTTAGAAAGGGTAATCTGTTGCACTTTTATAAACAACAAAAATTATTTTAAAATGTGGCCTGAGTTCCTGTTAGAGACTGCTTTGACAGGTTATACATGTTAAGTAGACAACAGAAAAATAGTGTTTAGACTTAGCCAGCCTTATGGTAGACAAGACCTGAGTGCAGTGGCGTGGAGTGCCTGTGTAAGGAGCCTGAAATTCTCATACTATTTCTCCTAGAGGTATCCTGACATGATGCAGCCTCCCAGTTCATTCAGCAGCAAAACATATACAGCATTCAGCAGTAAACATTTTTGCTGGAGTAGAAATAATCTAGTAGCAGAGGTGAATTCATGTTCATCAATTTCCCTGTTCCCAGTTCAATATATCTTCTCTTAAACAGAAATGCTTAAAAAGAATAAGAATTCTCTCTTCTTTCCCTGCTGGTAGGTGAAACTCTACCAATTTTGACATTGTTACTCTGGGCTTTTGCACAAGACACCAATTTCACCGGGTGAGAATAAGATGACAAGTAGAGAAGAATTTGTCAGAATCACTCAGTACCCCTAATTTAACAAGTCTTGCACTCTGGCTCTGGGAAACAGCTAGAAAATGATGATTTATGTGAAAGTGGAGCAAGGCAATCAAACATAAAAGCTGTCTTTATAGACAACTTCACTGCTAAATCTGTGCGGAGAGTTTATCAGGTGCTGAGTTCCACCACTTTATTTATGGTTAACTTAATGATAACTTTCTTGTAGTTTGGCACACAAAAAGAGCTGCACATACCTCTCACAAGCATCCCTTTGTCCTTACCCTGGTAAACTCTCAGAGAAAGCTACTAATATTGCATAACCTCAGTATTAAACAGCATGGACACCAGATTCCTGAGGTTTTGTCTCTTAGATCCTTCACTCATCTCTATTCAATGAAAATGCAGAAAACCAGTAAAAATTCTACTTCTGGTCTCATAGAAGTCAGATACAAGTCTGGTGAAATATAGAAGGCCTAATTAGCTCAGTGGAAAAAAAAATAGTGGACTGGATGGATTAAAGAAAACAGCTAACTCAAAAGCTGGATTGGCAGGTAGGTGCTGCAGCACCCAGTGGAAAAAAAAAATCAAATTATCAACTGTCAAGAGGATTGCCACCATCAGCTTTAGGCATATTGCAGAACATCTAGAAATTGGTATTTGAATTGTAGGTAACACAGAGAAGCAAGTTTTTGCTTGAATAAGAACTTTATCTATGTGTGCTGTACTAAACTCTGTGATATTCCTTTTACCTGTTATACTTTGTTCCTGCATATATCTTTAGAGTCTCCCAGAAACGCTAATTTGGAAACAGGAAATCACCATTAGAATTTACAGCAAATTGTTATTATGTTTTCAATCCAAATAGTAAAATTTCTAGGTACGTGCACCTGAGCAAAGAATGTGGATTTGTACCAAGTGTAGGGTATCCGACTGAACAAGGGAAAAGGCACCTGCTTCTTGGCTTCATTTTGAAGGTAGGACATGACAGGAATGTTGCTCTTGGAATTTGTAATGCCATCAGAGGCACTAGCAGAGACCTCTTAAGCCCAGAAGAATGATAAAAATCTAGGACAATAATTTTGGAAAGGGAAGGGCAAATAGCCTTTGAAGAAGAAAACATAAATTGAAATCAATTTACATTAGTAAAGGAAAACAAAGAGCCCCAATTCTGAATCAATGAAAAAACTCATCAATGAAAAGCCAGAAAGCAAAAACAATACACTGACACTGGGCATCAGCTGAACACCAGGAGAGTAAAATAAGATGAGTGGAGATACTTTTTAGTTGTTGGATATTTTTTGGTGTTTTTTTGTTTGTTTTGGGAACATTAGCTCTGCTTCTCAGACAGCATTTGGACTGAGCATCCAAAGAGTCAAAGCAGCCCAGGGCACTGGCACACACCCCAGGTTGATCCCAGACTCCTGCTCACCTCTCTGAACACGGAGCTGATTTTCCACCATGCAGACTTCGGATTTCAGCCTCTGAGCCTCTGTTCCTTTCACCTTCATCTTTTCCAAACGTAATTTCTCCTTTGGTAACTGCCCTGATAACCCTCCTGTTGAGAACAGGGAATAAAAGATTTTCAATGATGTGCACAATCCACTAATTTCATCTAAGCTATGGACAAGTCTGGATATAAAGGTCATCAGAGCACCAAATCTGGTTATGAAACTGGTTGCTGGGGGGAAAAGCTTAATATTTACTACAAATTGCATTTTAAGAGACCAAAACACCAAAACATTCCTTCCATTCAAGCTTAGAACCAGCCTTTTGTGAAAATTTATCTCTTTTTGGGGGGGAAAGTTTATAGTTAGAAAAGTATTTTTGACTAGGTGTGCTTATTTTCCTCTAGAAAATTATGCTGTATGTATTTTCTCTTTAGATATTTCTAGAATTATGTGCATCAAATGCCCCAAACATACCATTTCTAAAAAACACAGCATCACCCCCTTACCCTGGAAAACGCGGCCTAATGGCACAGAAATAAATGAAACTAAATTTCACAGAGTAATTGTATTCCTCATGACCTTACAAACCACAATAGACTGATAAGTTATCCCATTATGCTGTCAATAGCAGCTGGCCCCAAAACAAATCCCCTCACGAGATACACAAATGTGAAACATGACAGAGGAATAAGCAAGCAAGGAAGAGGAACAATAACGAAATATTTCTGAAAAAGACCACCAAATATACTAGGAAAGGCAAGACATATTCTTGTAAGAATAAATTTCTCCTATGGGGAATGTCACCACCAAAAACATTCCTGTCCACAAACAGAAACAGCACCACTAAAATAAACAACAATTATAAAAACAATCGTTTCTTGTAAGGGAATATAACTTATTGGTTTGCTTAAAAGATTAAAATGGAAGAAGGATTAGATAAGTAAATTTTAATGCCCTTTTGCTATAGCTACCACTTGGCATGACTCAGAGCAAAATCTAGGTCTATTATAGAGAATTCTTTAGGCTGGTTCTTTCTTCACCAGAATTTGAGAGGCCAGAGGTGTTCTGATGCTCCTTCCCCCTATATTAAAGAGAGATAGATCACTTCTGTTAATTTCTGGAGTCGCTGGAGCAGGTAGTTCCATGCTCATCTCTCCTCAGAAGGCAAAAAGCTGTGGAAAGCATCCATCTGACTTATCTTTTGGATCCCTGATAAAAATGTGTTCTTCCTTTCAACAGAAATAAAGTTTTCCAACTACCATGGAGGCTCCAGCCATGAATGAACTTCCATCCAAGTTTTCTTCCCATCCACCCAACAGCCTCAAACTAGATCCAGACACCACTTGGGCAACCACAGAGTCCATGCATCTGCCTGTGTCTCCTGAGAGTGAGTGCCCCTCAAAGGGCACAGCCAAGCTCGGGCTAAACCCTGCAAGATGAGCAGCAGCAGCTCTGTTTATTCACTGTCACACACACACTCTTGGGCTGTACTTGCACAGCTGGAAGCTCAAAAAAAAAACACCTTGTGAGCCAAACTGAGTATACCTAAGAACCAGGTTCTACAAATACTATTCTTTGCATTTGCTTCTCTGGCAAGCCTTTATGCCACTCTGTTACTTCTGAGTAGGAAGAAGAAAAATTAAAAAGTGAAATTGACTTTTCTTCTGCTACCTTTATAGCTGAAGGACAATTACTGCTGCATTTCCTAGGAAACAGAAATCTAATTATAGTATGTATGCCTTTAAATGAAGGCTGTTTCTAATCCCAAGAAGTTTGAGGCTGATGTAGAAGACTGGAAAAACTCAAAGGAAAATCTATCCAGCCACATACAGCTGTTTTTAGATCTATCAGTTTTCAAAAAAAAACCAAAAAAAACCAGAAATCAAAACAAAAACCAACAACAAGAAAACCAAAGGATTTACCCAATCTTTCGAGGTCTGCTAAAGACAGATTTGTGCCCATTTGTGGAGCAGACTGGTACGTCTGGCTTTCTTTCTTCATTTTCTTGGGGTTGATCTTTGAATGTTCTTTCGTCATCTGCATTGGAAACTGTGTCTGCAGTGAAGGGAGAAAGAAAATAGAAAGTGAACTTCTGTACAAAAAACACAGCACAGGTCAAACAACTTACAAAAACAGATAATGAAAAAAACCTTGGGAGATCTGAATGAAATTAAATATATGAAATAAAACTTCAGCTTGACATGTCTCTCCTTATCAGCTCTTTTCTTGAACTACACTTCCAAATTTACCAGTGACAATATTTAATAACTAAAGGACCTGAAATTTAATTTTGAAATGTACAGTATCTTCTGTGTTGAATGAAAGAATGTTTTCATAACTAAAATGTTTGTTCAACTAGGAGCAAGGCATGGGAAAAAGGGCTTAAATATATTTTTCAATATATCTATCAAGTAGAAAATCATGAAATATCCAATCTGACCACTGACATAATATTGAGAATTTACACACTTGCCAATTTTACAGTTTCTGAAGCACAGTGGTATTGGCAAGGTCTGTATTTTCCAAGGAGCAGGTTTGCACCATGTGTTTTTTTTTCCAGTGGCAGTAAACCCAGTCCCTCTCCTTACAAGGTAGGGGATAAAACTGGGTATAAATTCTACATCTGAAACAGACTACCTAACATCTTCTGTGTTTGGAGGAGGGGCGTTAAGTGAGTAGAAACCATCTGCATTCAGGAAAAACTCCTATTCCTTACACCAGTGGTCCTGTGGTACCCTGCAAGGTCCCAGAGCAGCTCACACACACTGCGCTGGGCTTGGCCAAGATAGACACTTTACTGTACCTAAAAGTGCAGGTGCAGCTTGTTTGAGATACCTGGGTAGAAGGAAAGTCTGAATTACCAGGGAGCCTGGATATAGCCCAGGCTCCAGCAGACAGCAAGGGAGCTCACATTTACCTTTCTTTTTCAGAGCTGAAAATTTGAGTGATTTTTACAGAACAGTATCACAAAAAAGAGGGCCAAAGGCAAAAAATAACTGGGCTGAGATATCTCCATACAGCCAAACTTCCTGGCAGGAACTGAGAACAAATTTCAGAGTCTCTGCTGCTGGGCTTTGCAGCTAAATAACACGGTCCACTTGTTTGAACAGTGAGTTTTTAGCAGCTCCATATCTCCACAGAGATACTTCTTTTATATAGTCTTTACCTTTCCTGAATATTAATAATTCATAAATCACTATATAGTCACAAATAAAAATTTAAGATTAAAGTACTGATTATACTTCAATCAGGAAAAACATACAAGTCAAACACTCAAGAAACAAGGTTTTGAACATATAAAGCACAAGTCCCTACCTGGGAATTTGTGAAGGATTGACTGTCTGACAACATCAGTTCCAAGATTTGATTGTTTGAAGCGCTTTGCTCTCTCTTCAAAAAACCATTCTCCTGTCACTATCCGGAGCTCTCTGCATGAGGAAAATGAAAAAAGCCAGAGAGACATACACATTAACAAACTTGACCAGCCAAAGCTAATGCAGTTCATCAATCAACTGTCACACTTAACAAATTCTGGACAACATTTGCCCAGTTCAAAATAAAGTGTAAAGAGATTGACTGTAGAGCTTGGAATAATAGGACACTTAGCAGAAAATTATCATCTAACTGTGAGAATGGAAAGGAATTTTTAGTAGATGAAAATTTACTTAGCAAAGAAGTGTTTCAACCATGTTTACAAGGTTTCTGTAAAAAACAGAACATTCTGTCATCCTAGTCTTTTGTGAACTACTCAGTGTCACAGCTTTCAATTACTCCAAAATGACAAGAGACATAGAAACAGCAACAGTGGATTCAGGGAGAAAATCCCTCATCAAAGCTCCTGCCAGATGAGTTCATGGATGCTATGTGGTTATAGACAGGTTGTTACAAGTCCATGTATATGTTTCATTTCTAGTTTTATACGCTGACACTATGTGCAGTTTTGTCACATGGCAGTGCTGCTATGAACTAGCTGTGTGTCAGCAGTTCAGAGCAATGAAAATTTGTCTTTGCTGCTGCTCTGGATAAAGCTGCTTTTTCTGCCTTCAAATTCTTTTACTTATACTAGCAATTAAGAAAACCTGTAGTGGCACTGCTGGGCTTTTTACTGGGTATATCTTAATGCTGGTTGTTAGCCTTTTCCTGAATTAATTTCTTTATGGCACAGCATCACCATTTCTACTGCCTCAGTACCCACAATTAATGGCAAAAAGCTACTAATCATGAATACTCTAATAAAAAGCAAATAAACAATCTAATAACCCTTAAACATTAAAAACTGATTTAGCTCCAGATGTGTTTCTGCTTACTGTTCAATAAGAAATCTTACTTTCAAACCTCTACCAGAAAAGAAATCATCCAGTCTCTTGGGCACAAAAATTACCACAGATGGATTTAGAGCACTTATCAATATCTTCACTATTAAGTTATTTCTGAGTCATGCCTGAATGGAGTCTTACTTGAGAAAACACTAAAAATTACAGAATAACATCCTGAAATGACCTAATATTACCACTTTGTCCTAACTGTTAATGAATCATGCATCTTTATGACTCACAGGAAAAAAAATTAGAAAAATCAAAATGCCAAATACATGTCCACAAGCATAGGAATAGATTATTGCCTTATCTTGTTGTTGCAGGCTCCTAGTGAAAAAGCCCTCCATAATTCATCATCACGATCACTCAGTCATTATGGAAGGTATTAAATAAAATCTTTATGCTTCAACCAGGAATTTTTAAATTACTTCTGTTGGTTCCAAACACTGAAAAGGATTTACTTCATAAGAAACTATGCCTGGCCTGGCTGATGTGAAAAATGTGTTTTTCTCTGAATGTGTATTTTCACAATTCCCTTACAGCATGCACTTCTCTGTGCAGTTATTTTATCCCAGGACTTATGGCATGTTTAATGTTTTATACCAAATCATAAACCTTCCAGACCTTTCACTACACCATCAAATTCCATTGCAATGTGAATGACATATCACACTGCAGTATGATCTATACAGTTCATTTATTTTTTTTTCCTCAGTTACCACCAAGTTTGACCATAAAACTCCAAAAGTGCTGCTATCCCCTCGGATGGAGATTTCACCCATCCCTGACATCTTACCAGGAATATTTAACTTGATCAAGATCAGGCAGAATACTGCCCACATCCTTATCCAGAGAAGCATTTCCATCCTTCTCCAAGCTCTGACAACCTAAAGGAGCTGTGACTTTCACCCAGGGTTTCAGCAGAGCTCCAGGCTTTTACAGCCAAACCTTGCAATTATTTTCACACACAGCCCTGATTGTAACACTCACCTGGGTTGCTGTGGTTCATGGAAGGGCAGCTCTTTGCACAGAGCCCCTGGAGAGCCATCCCCTACATTTTCTGGGCCAGATGTGAACAATGATGAGGGAGAGAAAACCTCTGTGGTGCCTCCTGCATCACAGGCCCCCAGGGGCTTTCAGCCTGCGTGGAAGGGTGGCTGAGACCAGAGTGTCTGCTTGTTTTGCTGTCCTGTAGCTTTGTGATCTGATTTGATCCTTCCATGGCAGGACAAGAGCTCAGGGAGGGTCACGGGGGCTGGAGAGACCAAGGGAGCTGCAGCAAGGGAGGGATGGTTGGGGCAGCTGTGGAAGGAGTCTGGGAAGGAAAGGGATGGAGGATTTCTGGGCTGTGCAAGAAAGAATCAGCAGTGATGTTGCTGGTGGAGGCAGGTCCTCCCTCAGCATCCATCCCTGGGAGAGGACCCTCCTCTCCTCCATTGCACTGTGATGTGGGACCCTAGGGCCCACCATCAGTCTCCGTGTCCCTGCTCCATCCCACGCCATCTGAACAACCTCTGCTCCTTCTCTCTCTGGCAGTAAAGCAGCCCACAAGATGGGAAAGGTTGGCACCAGGCTGGGAGTGAGGAAGGAGAACTGTGCAGAAGGACTTTCCCTTCCCTTGCCATCCCTGTGCAACTACTGGACCAATATTCCTCTTCCTCAAAACAGAAGCTTTGCAGGGAAGGGATAGATCAGTTTATTTGGGCAACAGTGGTTGATCCCTTTATCTTCTGGCAAAGGATAACTAGCAATCTACTTCTCCGACTAATCTCTCTCTGCCATCTGCAACCTGCCACTACCAAACAGCCCCAAGTTACCCAGCTGGTGTCCTGCCTAACCAAGGAAGTTCCAGGCCACTGCTGGCAAACACAAATTGGGCCCCAAGGAAAGAGGAGGGTGAAAACCCCTTTTTCAGGGCTGAGCAGGCAAAGGAGTGTGTCAGTCACTACTCTGACAGAGCTGACCTGTGTGCCCAGTCAGGTAATGACAGCAAACTGAACTGCCCACCTTCTACATTACACTGATGTTTTTAGGATTCACATTTTCAGTGAGGTGCCAACTCCTTGACAGGGATACTCCAGAGAGGCTCACACTGCTCTGACTTCACCAGGAGAATGAGGGCTGAGGCAAAGCACAGACAACTCCCTTAACTGAGGCACAAAATATGGTAAGTAAAGGGAGAATTGCTTTGCTTTAGTCAAGTGCTTCACCCCTCTGGCCATCTCAGTTTATCCACAGTGAAGGGGGAAAAGCAGACAGCCATTGCAAGTGCTGCATGAAACAAGAGACCTCAACCTTCACTTCAGAACTTCATCCTTATTTTCATCGCTTACTGTCTTGAGATCCTGACTTCAACTGGCGGACATTTTTTTGCGAAAAAAGTGGCCTTACCCAACAGATAATTTCTACAAAAATATCACTTTCAAATGATATAAAGGGAAAATCCCCAAGCTTTGCAGCTTTGAATTTCTAGTGCACTAGTATTGGATTTATTTTCCATGTATGCTGAACAATTCTCACAAAGATGAGTGTTCATGTTATCTTAATCACTCAAACACGTCAGGAGTACCTATTAAAAGAATTTTTGTTCTACACATAAATAGAATTTACTTCAGATCAAATGATTGCCTGAGTCTCTGACTTGAAGTTTGAATTTCATAATTGCATTTGACATTCTGAATCAAAAAACTGAAGAGCAAGACCTAAACAATCTTATAATAATAATGTTATTTTCATGCAATTATGACAAAGGGAGTCTCTCTCCTACTGAGATAGAAGAAAGATGCACTATTTCAAATACAGGATTTAAATGAACCCTTTCTGTCTAAAGAACTGCTTCAGGTGGAAAGAAACAGGGGCTTTACTCAACAGTAGATTAAATTAGTGCCTGCAGGTTTGGCTCTGTTGTTTGCAAAATGGGCCCAAGGTCCACCCTGACTGCAGATTAAGATATGTGCATGCATTTTCTTTACTTTCCCAGTTAGATCTAGCCCATTATGTGAACAATATGCATAATTTCTACCAAAACAGGATTTAGACTGGCCTTCCAAGGTGTTGAACAGATGCTGAAGTCAGTAGCTTTAGAAAACAGGAAAGCAGTGTTATAAATTGTAATAATAGCAATTTTTGCATGATTGCTCTTTCCTATGCTCAGAACAGCTAGAAAAATTAGCATTTAGGCATTTCAGTTGAGTACCAAGTACTTTGGGTATCTGCTAAAGTCCTTCTATGTTAATTACTGATCCACCTACTCACATCATCATGTGAGAAGGAGCAGGTTATGGTTCTGTGCTTCTTCCCCCTCTGTGATCTCCTACTAAAAAAAATAATGACACACTGCTAATTTAAAACCAGACCACAACCTATAACCTCCCCCTGTGGAAAATTCAGATTTTCCACTCTCATTTCTATGAGGCACTTCATGGTTAAGTGTCCCAGTTAATAATAAAAAAAATCCATTTCAGATGGAAAGTCCCAACTGTTACTTTCAATTATTTCTTTAGAGCAAAGCCCCACATTTGTAAAACAGTTTCTTCTCCATTTGATCATCCTGTCTAGTTCACATCCACAGCAGAAGCAAGAGATTCAGCCTACCTTCCTTTCCAAACCTGTTCCTCAAGTTATTTTTACTTCCTCCTCAGGAAGAAATTGTGGGAAAAAAGGCAAAACCAAAGGCAGGATAAAATGCAGCCTGTGTTTGAACATACCAAAGCCTTACCATATACCCTCACACACCCTCATCTTTGTATGTATTCAATTCCACAAAGTATTTTCTACAATATAAATAAATTGCACTCTAAGTTTTATTACACTGTGAGGCTATTAAACAGAATTTTTTGACCCTGTGAAAAGAAGGAAAACTTGCCTAAAAGTTACTAAAATAAAATTATAAGAAAATTGAAAAGTATTTGCATAGTAAAACACTGGAAATGGCTCTATTTTTAGGCTCCTAATGGGAATAAATGTTACTAAGAGATACCAATGAATTTTCATGACATGTTAAGACAGCATAATTATTTCAGAGATTAAGATAAATTTTCCATTATTGCTTTGTTCAGATGTAAGAACGAGGGCTACCTAGGCATTTGATATATAAAGGCAGTGCTCTCACATACCTAGACATGCAATAAGAAATACAGACAGCATCAAGGTGTGAACTATACCTTTCAGAAGACAGCTGGAAGAACTTAATTTCCCTCAATCTACTGATCATTTTGTCTGCCAAATTTAAAACAAAACCTGATCGTAATTTAAGAAGATGTATGGGGAAAAAAAGAGGCTTTAATGGAAAGTTTCTTTTAACGCCCATATTTGAAAGCTCCTGCTGACCTCAGTTCCTTGTATGCAGGGAATGGAGCAGAAAGATTCCTCTTTCAAGTGCATCACTACATACAGGCTCGATTTACCTCATTAAATAGTTCAAGAACACAACTATTGAACACAATCACATGGATAAGGGCTGTCTTGTTCTCTGACCTAAGCTGGAGAACTAAGAGTTTGGCTGAGGACTTAGCTCTAATCCTTCCTGACCTGTGAAGGCTTTCTCTTGAGACTTTGTATTTTACCTGGTAATAACATGCAGGAGGAGCAAAATCCAACTGAGTAATTTTCTCTTTATGGACATTCAAGGGAGATATACTTTGACAGTAACTGTAAACTGTAAGACACCTTACACATAAATCTGTTTGTTATACTTAAAAATACCGATGAACTTCTCTCCCTATTCACATTCAAATGTCTTTCCTCAAATTCACTGAATATCTTTTTTTGAAAGCTTTTCAGAATGTAATTAATGTAATGAGCTTCCCCATCACCATAAGATGTTTTTCAGGTAAGTCTGTCTCTGGAGAAATGGCAGACAAAATGCTCTAAATATTATTTTATAGAAGTCAGAATCTATTGTTGCCAGATGATGTTCTGATTGACAGATGAACAAAGAGAATGTATTATTAAATGAACTGGCATCTCACCCCTACAGCCACCATCATGTTACTCTGTTGTTCTTGGGGTTTTTTAATTTGTTCAGACAATAATATTATGCTGTACCACATACTTATAAAATTAGCATCTTGAAATTACTGTTCTTCAAATCAAAGTGAGCATGCTTGCAGTTTGCCACCTTTTTGGTTTTGTTTTTGTTTTCCTTTTGGTTTTTGGTTTGTTTTGTTTTTTGGGGGCTTTTTTTGGGGTTTTTTTTTTTTTTTTTTTGTTTTTTGTTTTGTTTTGGTTTGGTTTGGTTTGGTTTTTTTTTTTTTGTTTTTTTTTTTTTTTGTTAGGTGGACCTAAATCCACCATAACTCTTAAAGCAATAACATCATTTGATCCCAGGCCATGTGGCAAAATGCGCTTTCACTGTATTGAAAGTATCCCAGACTACAGCATTAGGACCAGGCAGGCTGGACTCAAAAAGCTCATAAGGAAAAAAATGTTAAAATGTATTAAATGAAGCAAGAGGCAGATATTGGCTGATATTACCTACATCCCTTTCATTGACACAGCAAGTTGTTTCTGCAACCACTTTGGATTATCTGTGTAATTCAAGGTATTTCTGCAGAAATCAGTGCAGTTGTTGTCTCTTTGAATGAACACACTCCCCATCCAGTACCAGACCTTCTTCTCTGACACTAAATGTACTAATTAGGGTTTTTCAACAGCTCTGAAAACTTTTGGACATATTCCTGCAGGTGTAATTCATGACAAGGAAGAGGGCTTGTACAAGCTACTGCTATAACCACCAACTTAACTAGCACTTAAAAGATACTCTAGAGCACAACTTGGGGAGGACAGCCATGAACTAGTACAGCACCTTGTAAGGGTTCACAAAGGCCGTAAACACTTCTCCCTGACTTTTAAGGGTCTCACACAGTCTGTGTGACAATACACGTGTACAACAAGAGTTTAGCCTGGCTCTGCTAATGGAGCAGCTCAGCAGGGACCAGAGTCTATACAGATATCAACATAATCAAGGCTGATAGAAAAGGCATGAAGGAGAGGGACAGATACAAAAGTTTTCCAACACTCTTTGGAAAGCATGATAGAACAGCCAAATTTGACAGACACAAACACTATGCAGGTCAGTGCTACAGAGCTATAAGATTTTTTCCCTCTTCCTGCCTTTTGTTTGCTACTTATAAAGCGTAAATGTCTCTTAACAGTGAGTTATTTTCTTTTCCTTTCCTTCAGCCTTTTCATCTTACCAAAGGCCCTATTAACTTAATCAGCTCCTCCATCAACTGTAAGATAAAACGCCTAAAAATCCTGATTTCCCCTGCATTTTTGACTTGTAGAAAAGTAGAATTGAAATGATTTAAGCAAGAACTATGTGCAGTGATGTAACTGAAATGCCTTTCCCAAACTTCCATCTCCTCACTGCCCACACAGAAGATAATCTCTCTGTGTACTCCCAGCAATGTAAAAGATATTTTACGCATCATTAACTGTCATGAAGTCTTGCAGAAACACTGCAAATGAACAAAAAGAAAAGAGAGAGAGAGAGAGCTTTCAATTCAATAAAGATACTCAACCTGGACAGAACTTCAGCACTTGCAAAGTTTACTACTTTACAAGCAAATTACACTGTGTAATTTGTAGCAACCTAAAGACAGACTTCAACCAGAATTAATTGTCAAGTTGATTGCTAAGAGCACTGCTTGGCACGCAGAATTTCAGCACAATCAGGAGAAGCAGAAGTTACATGTGTTTTGAGAAGTTGCCTCATCGATCTTTCAGTCCCAAAACAGGACCACCTTTATTGATGTCCTACTCCGAAAGAGGTTTATCGGAGCTGTGTTAAAGCAACATTCTGCAACTCTTCCAAGTTATGTCAATCATCATTCGTATCATCTAAATTACATCCTTTCACTGCAATTTAAGTATCACATTACTTTTACCCAAAGAGGGGTCATACAACAGCCTGTAAACGGATTTCTGTAGATTTAAAACTCAGGTACCTTCAGTCTTCTCTCACCTGGGCTGAACACTTGTGACTCCTTCTATTGTTCTGGACATCCTGTGTGCTAAGTTTCATTATTTTCTGCTGAACTTTCTCCGGGTTGCCAATATGAATTCTGATAGACAGAAATGGGAAGGTACTCTACATAAAATAGGATTTTATCACACATTTTACAGGCCGTTATTTGGCTTGTACATCATTGTGTGATGCTCAATTTTTCTGCAGTGGAAAATTCTGTTGATTCATGTTCAGCTTTTATCCAGTACAATACCCAGATCCTTTCCTAAGGAACAGCTGCAGAAGCTGTTTTTTATCCTCGTTTTATGTTTCTGCAACTGCATTTTTCCCAAATGTAGTACTTCCACATGCCCACAGGGAGCCATCACTCGCCATACCTTCAAACCACTTCTCTAAATTCTAAGCATCACTTTGAAACCCAGTCCTGTCCTTCAGCATGCCTGGAGCATCTCTCAGTTTTATGTCTCCTGCAGGTGTAACTGGCAAATTCATCTGCTGCATCAAGGAACTTAACTAAAATATTTCACAGTAATAAGCCAGCAAATATTCTGCTCTATATCACTGGGGTTTTTTAAAAGTTTTATCTGGTTTATATGTGTGGCACTTTCTGGGTTTTTTCTTTTAGTTTGTTTGGGGTTTCTTGGGCTTTGTTTTCTTGAGTTTTTTTTGACAGTGAAATGTCCATAGCCACGCTGAGAACAGAGCTTTACAATTTTCCAGGCAGGTCTGCAATCACATTGGCAGAATTTATTCCAGGGCACAGCTACCCTAATTTGTCAGCCTATTAGAAAGGAACAAGAGAGAGTATCAAAAGGTTAACTTCAGCCAAGCTATAAGACAGCAACAGGTCCTCCTCTATCACCTATCAAAAGTGGAAACAAAATTGGTTTTGACATTATTTGTCCTTGAGCCAGCTCTTACTCATCATCCTGTCACCTTGTCTTGGCTTTCAAACAACACAGCTACCATTTGTTTTGGTGTTTTTAGAGAAATTAGAGGTAGTGTGGCAGGGTCAACAAATCCCTTGTTCTTTTCTTCATTTTCAAAGAGTAGCATTGTGTTTGCTGTTCTCCATGCTGTCACCTCACCTGCACTCTATCACTGCTCAAAGGCACAGCACTGACATTATCTCAGGAACTGCCAGAGGCAAAATACAAGGAGCTCAGCCAGGCCCCTGCCAATTTAAAATCATTTCACAAATCAAACACTTAAACATTTTTCATTTTAAGATGTGAGACAGTGTCCTTTGGATGTGCCCTGCTGGATGCAGAGAAGGTTAAGGCATCTACTTAAAAATGGATGTGGCCTTCTAAAGCTAAAGGTAGAGACACAAACCCTAAGCCCCATGCCCTGCCATGTTAATTCTTGACTAGCTGTCTAGGTAGCTAAAGCCTTGACAGAACTAGCAATTTGTGTTCACTTCCTGAGACAATTTACAGAAAACCTTCCCTTTCTGATCTTGTTAGTTTGACAATCTGTTAAATAAATCCCTCCAATTGTTTTTTTATTGAGTTGGTTTTTTTTACATCATCCAGTCTTTACATCAGGGTACATAGTTCAGTTTTGTTGCCCAACACATTTCTCCTTTCTTTCATGGTTATCTTACCAAGTCAAGCTAAAAAATCCCATATTACCAAACAATCAAGCAAACTATTCTTCCAAGTCTTTGGAGAACAAGCTAGTTGGCTTGGAATTGGGAAAAGAGTCAGAGCAGCAAATAAAACTCCCAATAAGCCTCTACCCTTGTATATTCTCCATATTCTCTGTGCAGGTTCTTTTGTGCTAAGGAGATTGTACAATGCTGGTGTTGCAAGTATATATGATTGGCTTTTTGCAAATATTGAAATGAATACTATATGTGTTATATTAGAAAGTTATGTTGTATTAATATAGTATGCTTAAACTGTCTGTCTGGCCAGGATAACATCCAGTGAACGTGTAAAGAAGACCCTGCTATTGACATACCAACTATCAGCATCTACCATCTGAAGAAAGTACAGACCAATTCCCAAGCTGGAGGTGATAATGAAGACACAGCCAAGAAACATGCATGCTCTAAAAATGCAGACCCAAGGAGAGACCATGCAAAACAGTTCCTGGAATATGGAAACTAGTTCATGAAAAAAATATGAATATTCAACACACTGACGCAATAGAAACGGTATTTAAAGAAGGCCTCTGAAATAGCAGGTTGTGCTATTTCAGCACCGCCGTTACTTTGCCTTTTTGTTTCCTAATTGTCTTATTTTCTATTATTAAACCTCCTTCTTAACATTTACCAGGAAAGTGGGCTCTGTTTTTCACAGCGGCACCACCACAAAGCCCCGGGCAGGGCTGTACCCCGAGGGTGGCTGCAACATCCACCAACTTACGCGATCTTGGCGCACACGCAGCACTTCCACTGCCCGTCAGCTCCCAGCACCCGGCACGAGCTGCACACCCGCAGCCTGCAGCCCTGGCACTGCTCTCCCCTGTCAAAGATGAAGCCCAGGCTTTTCTGGCAGCGAACGCAGACCCTGCTGTTGTCCTGCTCAGAGTGGTGGCTGCCACCTTTCCTTCTCGCTTCCAGAAGCTCATTCTTCAATTTCCTAAAACAAAACAAAACAAAACAAATTTTTAATCTGGACGTTCAACTCAGTGATCTGTGAGAATTTATTAACAGATTAAGATTTTGTGTTAAAAATACAAGACACGAGTAAGTGCAAGTTTTTTGGGTTGTAGTTGCTGTATTTCTTGATGCAACAGAATAAATCTATCCTCCAGCTATCAGACATGCAGTCAAGAGAAAAATCTGGAATATCACTACAAGTAACTGCAGATAGCTGAGCAGTTCTGGATAACTGATAAACCATCTTTGCTTCTCCCTCATCAATAACTCAAGTCATGCTGAGCCCAGGTTGACAGCAACTCAGAAGTGAGACCATCCAGTGCATGCACAGAAGGAAAAGAAGAATACACTTTCTGCAATTAATGTGCATTTAATAATATTCCAGTGCAGAGTTAGTTAGGTGTACATATGCAGTTCTTCACCAGTTATTCAAAGCCTTAAGATAGCCCAAACAAAAAGATCTAAATAGATAGTGGTGTTATGCTGTGATGCCACAATCAAAGTAAAATAGGAGAATGTCAGTTTAAATAGTGTGACTTGCAGATCTTAGCAGTTCTACCACTGACTCCACAGAATAAAAATATTTGTGTCTTAGACTTAATTTTGAAGTCTGCAGTTTCAATGGCCAATGGGATGGATCCTAAACAAGAAAACAACTCTGAGATGTAACTAAGCTCAGTGGCTGCTAAATTCTTTCAGTTTTACATGCCTGGGTATTGCTGTTTCCCCATTACACCACCCTTCCCTATGCTTCTTTCATCATCAGCCAGGAGCCCCCAAAGCCCCTCAGTCATGAAGCACTCCAGCTCACTGAAATCACTATATCTCTACACACACAGATGTTTAAGGGGGGGATTTAAAAACCTGCTGCCACCATCACCTAAAGATCAGTAAAAATGTGTCAGAAGAAAACCACATGGAAGACAAAACCAATAAAAGGTTGCAGGTTGCAACCTTGTAAAGGAAGCTAGGAACATTGCTTGGGCCACCAGGGAGTCAGCTGTGACAGAATGAGGTTATTTGTGGATGCACTGCCTTGCTAAAAGGCTGGCCAGCATTTTGCTTCCCACTGGGATCCCATGAACAACAGCTGCTCTGCAGCCACCTGACCTGTGGATGCTCAGCCTCTGACAGCTTTACAAAAAGGTCATGCCCAGTCCCTCCAGGCAGCAACTGCAAATCCCAGTCAAGGGTTTTCCTCTGCTGGCCTCTATCCAAAATCTTTAGACTCTTCTCCCACATCCAGTCCGAAAAGCCTTTCTCTCATGCCCGAGCCTTCAAAAGTCTGTCCAGGCTTCACATTCTTTTTTGGTACTAACTGTTATTGCAGTTTATTGATTTCTTATTACATCTCCTCACTTCCTGCAGAGATGCTTTTTGTTCCAGACATGTGTCCATTTCCCTCTGTGGGTCAGCTCCAAATGCAGAGAGCTGACTTGTGCTGTGAAACCTGCCAGTGGTGCTGAGTGTTGCCACTGAGCACAGAGAAGGGAGATGATCTTTATTTTTGCCAGCCCTATCCTTGGATCTGCCTTCCAAGCAAGTCTGGCTTCAAACATCCAAAGAGAGCTCATCTGCTTCTTCTGGACTGAGAAGTAAAGACAACCCACACCACTCACCACCAGAATGCTCTTGACCACACCATTTTAAAAAGAGATGCCACATCTGTCTGCTTGAATAACAAATACACCTTTAGGAGCTTGTGAACACATCTAATTGCCTCTGAGTTTATGGTCACTCACATCTCACTAAACATCAAACAACATTCACAAATGTTTAATGATTTACTGTCACCCCTCCAGCAAAGTGAAGTTGTCAGAGATAAAGTGCTGTGCTACATGGCCACTTCGAGTACCAGCTGACTTTAAGGAAATTTGTTAAGATTGATTGTGCTTTCACACAGTGAGAGGTACTGCAGCACTTTTCAGGTTCAAATTCACCTTGCCCTGCGCTTTTGCAATGACCTCAGGGGGTGGAATTTCCAAAGACCTGTCAGACCTGTAAGGACTGAGGCCAAGAAGACATTGAACACATTGGCCTTTTCCACAGGCTTTGTCACTTATCTTCTCTATTTCACCCAGCAGCAGCCGCACACCCTTCCTCACCTTCCTTTAGCCTCCATTTTCTTAATTACAATGTTCTCCTGTTACTCTCACCTAATTTGATTGCCAAACTGGACCACCACTTCTTTACTTGATCACTGGTCATTCTCTCTCTATCTCATCTTTTTTGTGGTCTCCTGTCAAAACTCTGACTTTTTATAAAACAGAACTGCCAATGAATGTTCAACAGAGAATCTTAAAAATACAGAGACAACTGTATTTTTACTTTTTATTCAGGTTTGCAAAGATTTGGTCAATCACATACCAAAGAACTAAAGAGGCACAAATAACTCAGTTCCAGTTTCTTTTGGCACTTGAGTATCTGTATGCAAACCAAGCACCTGACCCTTACCCTAGTGTCAGAGTAACTCAGAAGATGAATATTGTTAATCCTCAAATCTCAAAAGGGTCAGAACACTGTACACTAGCAAAGGCTTGTTTTTTTTCATAAGAGTTTTGTTTCCAATGGCTTATTTTTACTGAAAAAACTTAAATTGACTATGACCCATTGCGTTTCAGGAACTTGACACACGGTTATTGGCAGTTGCCATCTTTCTGGCAATCATCACTCTGTCTTGTGCCCTGTATCCAGGTGTCTGATGGTGAAACAGATCCTCCACTGAATTCCTTCCACTTCAGCCTTCTCCCTCCCCACTGCAACTTTCAGGCCCTTTTGTGCTTAGCTGGAAGTATTATTGGGCATAAAACTTGTTTTAAATAGTTCCAGTTTGAAATTAGGAAATGTCTACAGGCTCAAAACAATAAACAGAGCATTTCTTTTTTAAAGTTTGCTCAGAAATCAACATGATGAAAAAACTTATCAATGTTCTTGTGACATTAAAAAGAGATTATTCCTGCTATTCAGTAGTGGTGATTGCAACAGTATTTGACACTGCTTATGTGGAACACAATCTAAAATTCTTATCAGGTGATAGCTGATTTGCTAACAGCATAAATTCTGAGAAGTGTTTGTTTTTAAAGTGAATTTAAATTGCCTTTGATTACTTCCAGGGAACTGAGAGAAGATAAATCAACCCACAGTTTCTCCACTCAATTAAACAAATAAGAAAGAAAAATTCAAAAGCAAGCAAAGAGTGCATGGACGGATACACTGGATACAAACTTTCATTTCAGATTCCCTATATTATTTGTCGAGCTGAACTCCTGATTGACTGCAACAAATACATTCATGACTCAAGAAAGTAAAAAATGAACTGTCTCAAGGGCCAGGAAGAGCGGGAGGAGGTGGGTGAGTCATCTGAAAAAATCCATCATCATAACAGTCCCTAAACAAGCACAGCTGAGCTGCACTGCTTACACTGTACTGAAAAGGGATAACAAGTGCAGCCTGTAGCTGCACTGACTTACCACTACATTTATTTCCCAGGGCAGGAACCAGCTGCATTATAAACACCCAATTTCCTTGTGCCAGCCTAACATTTACACTCCCCATAATTTTAAAGGGATACATTTACAGGTGGAGTTAGATTTTTTAATCACAAATATTAAACAAGAATTAATCTTTATCAATCTTCTCCTAGTGATATGAAAGGGGTAATAAAACTCAGCAGGAGCCAATTTAATAGGCTTCTGGAGAAAAGGAATCCTATCATTCATTGGAATTTCTAAACTTCCTATTACAATGAGTGTTTGATGAAAGATAGCTATTAAAAATAAATTTGATTCTGCCAAGTATAACAGAATATGTAGCCATTTTTCTAAACTGTGAATTTATATTAGTATCCCTCTACTGTCTGAGAAAATATGTTAAGCACGTTGGAGAAGGGGTCTGTTATAACCAGTATTCCAGGTAACACTGAATGCCTTAACCTGAGCCTGTCCAAAGGTGGCCTAAAAGGCACATATAAAATACAGCAGGAAACACAACAAACAAACAAAAAACCAGCCAAATGAACCAACTCCAGAAGTCATAGCTCTTGGCACAGTTGTCCACCAGCTACCAGAGGCACAGGAATCCCTAAAGAACTCAGCTCCTTCCCTATGGATGCTGAAAGCAAGGAGGCAAATGTCCTTGTTCCTTCACAAATGCAGACTCAAGAGATTAAATATTCTAAAACTCCTATAACACCGGAAAGAGGAAGCAATGAGAAGCTTTTACAGATCCATTTTTTATTAAAAGTAAGCTTTATCCTAGAGAATATTTATCCCTCAGAAGTAAAATATCTATACAACTGCAAGAGACAAGACATTCTTTGCCCAAGCCATTCACTTTAATGACTTTAAATCAATAATTTCCTTTAACTCTGTAAGCCTTATCTACTTACTTTAAGCTAGGCAAGTTCTTTTACCAAACTGACTGGTTTGGATGGGGTTTTCTATAGTTCAGTAGGATTTTAGAAAACTTAAATTTGAATTTTTTCTACATCATCTCCTCTCCATTAAAACAAACAAACAGACAAACAAACAAACAGTCAAATGTAATAGCATACATAATCCATGAGGTTTATTTTCAAATTTCTCCTGCACCTTCTTTCTCCCCATTTCAAAACCCTTTTTCCTCTGAAGAGGTAGAGCAGCATAATCCAAGTATGCCTAATTTTATTTTGCCATTCTAAATTTTCAAAGAGTCATAAAAAAACTGAATTAAAAGCAAAAAAGGGCAATCCTCTCCCTCCCTCAGTCAATTATAATCAAAGAGTTTGGCAGGGAAAAAAACTGAATTGCTTTTGCACATGTGAATGGAAACATCCTTGTTCTGAATCTATGCAGCTGCTAACTTAGATACTAGAGAATGTAGAATTTCTGTGCAGGAATTGGCATCAACATTCTTGAGCATGAGGAAGAAAGGCAATTTTCATTCCAGACTGAATCTCAATACTTTCTCCAAATTCAGCCAGATTCCCTTCACTATCTGGCACAGTATGCAGAAAATAACAATAAATATTATTGAGAGTTCACAGAAAGAACTGGGCTATTACCAACTTCCCTTGAGATGTCCTTGGATTGTAAAATATGAGTACCTGAAGTACTTTTTATACTTATTTAATAAGCACAGGTTTTCACATTTCGTTTATGTAGAGACCAATGTGATACAAACTGTGGTAAGAACACCCAAGTATGGAGGCACATTGATGACAACACAAGGAAACAGGCAAAGAATGAATCTGCAAAGAAAAGGAGATGTGGCAGAGGAATGGCAGAACAGAGCCCAGTGAAAAGAAGGAAAGGAGGCATGGGAACTGAAATTATACTGGATATCATAATTATGACAAACTTCCATTAATAGAACTTTTTCTGGGTAACTCACTCATTCATCCTGTCAAATAAATATGGTTACTAAGGTAGAAATAATAATAATAATAATAATAATAATAATAATAATAATAATAATAATAATAATGACAGAACAGATCTTCTGTTGGTTTTTTACTAGTCCTCAATTAAGTAGATTGTGCTCAGTGTATGAAAATTAGTCACCATGAAAAATTCTTTCACCACTGCAATATCATGGTTCCCAAAGTAGGACAGGACAACAAAACAGCCACGTCTACCATTAGAGTACTGAAAATAGTAATTACCCTAATGGAAAAGTCTCTGATTCATAAAATAACAATGTGGTGAATGATGTTAAACACATCTCACAAATGACTGAGCTGCCAGACAGGAGCATTGCAACTTCCAGGTACAGCTGGCCAATGTGTTTTAACACAAGGGCTCTCTCCTTCCAGTATTTATAAGGACTTCTACAGAAACACAGACCACACACCACTAACATTATATATGCTGACCTGGAACCATTTTGTGCTTGTAAACAAGTCCAAATATATACTCAGCAGATAAGTCACTTCCCACTCCTCAAACTTCTGCTTTTTTCAAGTACTTGCCTGTAGCTACCACATGGTGGTATCCATGTGAACAATTTCTCCTATATTTTAATGACGTTAATGCCCTAAAATGTTTCCATGGATCTCTTTGGACTGATAAGAAGATGTCATTTTAGTCAGATGAAAAGGCAGGAATGTTAATTTTCCTTGTCAATACAGAGCTGGGGCTGGTGTAATTCTTACACAACTTCTCGCAACCCAAATGCTGAGGGAGAGGTTCAAGCAACGACCTATTAAAGCCTTTTACTTGGACAAAATTGGAAACTTCTTTCATTGCTTTCCCAGCACAGCAGTTATTACTGTCTCCTCTAAAAGCATGGCATTTGTAGCAGTGGCCCATAAATAATGGAAAGGAACTTTGTATTTTAAACCCTAAGAAAATAGCCAACGTAAGAATTAATGATTTTGCACAAATAATCTTAGCAATTGGAAAAAAAAAAAAAAAGATGGTAATTCAACTGACATCAAAAGCATCATAAAGCAATGTTTAGAACATGGTAGGTTATTTGTACAAGTAATCTAATAACAGCTTCAAATCAATATCCAAACAAAACTCCCAGTCACACAAGATGCACGCTTAGAATTAAGAACATAAATCATAATCCTTATTAAGGAGATTGGTTGTTTGTATCATCAAAACTAGACCTTGACTTCTGTGTTTCTCTCTCATGTGGGTGAAATAATTGTGCATCAAAGAAAAATACAAGAGGAGCCACCTGCACTCCAGAACACGAGTATGAGCAGCAATAGCAAAAACAGCCCTTAACAATTTCATTATTAGAATATCCTCCTGCATTTACCATTGCTTTCATAGTGAATAGAAAGGTCTTTTTGAGTTACAAGGGCTTTTGAAAACTAATAGGAAGAGAAAAAAACATTTATCAAGATGGATTCAGAAAAAATGGAACAGGATAATAAGAATTCTTCAGTACATATACAAGTAAACATCTTCTCAGAGTGGAAAATGCCGTGAAAATAAACTAAAAGGGAGTTGCTCTTTTGCAAAATACTTCAATAAAATATATAACAGATTGTACCAAATGAAATTTTAAAGACAACAAATGTTCCTCTGAAGTATGCTTATAAGCTATGATTATAGATCCTTGCCAAGTTGTACTGAGAGAAAGAAAAATTAAAAAGTCTCTTAGGAAGCAGTTAGCCATCAAATTCTTCATAGGTTTTAAATGCTGGAAATATTTTATAGACAGTATTCCACTGTTATCAGACAAAGTATGGTCTAGTGCCAATAAATACAAAGCCAGTTGGTTCATATATAGGTGCTGGAAGTATGCATAAGCATCAGACTGCATCATTAGCTATTTAATTAGCATTATATTTCAGATTAACTTGATTTGGGTTATTTTCTTAGAGTGCTTCTTCCATTTTTACCAAAACACTGATAATAAGCCAGTGCCACTTGTGACTTCACTGGACTGTGCTGTACTCTCCAGAGGTGCTGCAAGTTCCCAGACTTAGTAAATTTGGCAGAGTGAATTCCAGCAATGCCATAAAAAGCACAAAATTTAGGGGGTTAAGATATCATATTTGGAAAAAAAAAAAAAAAAAAAAAGCAACAGAAGAAACCCCAAACTAACCAAATGAAACAAAACAAAGAACTCTATAAAACCTCCAGAATTTCAAATTCTATTTGAAACTGGGAAGTGACAATAGGAGAAAAAAGCTTTCAAGGGCTTTAGGAATCTGGTGATATGATACACTCCATACTGATGCCTTTGACAAATGATTATTGGCACATCACACATTTCCAAGGCCACCACCTCAGGAAAGTAAAATACTTTATTTGCAATTTTTATTTTATTACTAAACAGAGCAGAATGCCTGGAACAAGCAGTGCTCCATCTGTTGTCTTCTTCATCTCACAAACCATTAAGGAGACAAAATGATTAATTTGCCCACACCACCTTAAAGAAACACCTTTCCCTCCAGTCTGGCAGCAGCAGAAGCAGTCTTATTTCACCCCCTCCTTTTAGATGAGCCATTGTGCTCCCCCAGGTAAATGGGCTGCACACCAACAGGGGCACTGCACTTAGACTGGGTTCAGGTGAAGGAGAAAAGCTTTCAAAACCTGTGGCTAACTCTGTCTAGATTTCCAAATAATGGTTTTACACAGAAGAAGCTTCAGTAGGTGCTGAACATACACCTTTACAATGCCTAAAATAGCTTTGTACAATGTCTAAAAGGTTTTTTAGAAAAACAAAAGGAGGAACAACTCAGCCTGGCCTTGGGATTCATGGAGAGAAACCAGCAAAGGCTGGAAATTTTCCCTCTATCATTCATTATATTCAACAGCCTTGTCAACACCAAGTTCCGCATCCATCCACACTAAACCTCTTTCACAGAACCAGCACTGTATGAAGCGTTAAAAGGGCAGAGAGGGGAAGTGAAATGAAGCAGCAAAACCATCCTTGAAAAGCATAGGGACCATTCCAGAACTGATATTTAGCTGAACCAACTCAATCTGAGCCTTTTAAAGCTGCTGATTCAGCCTGCCTCCTCACGTTGTCCTCTGAACTTTGGTTTTTGCTTTTCTGAATAGAAAAAGAACACATGGACTCCATTAATATCCTGAGACACTACTCCCAACACTGACTTTAGAGATAAACACCTGAGATTTTAAATTTTATTAGTAAATCTAAGTCACTTGAAAAAAATCCCTCTTCCCTGTTTTGTAAGCACCACAACAGAAAGAAGAAGGACGCCATCATGCATTTGTCCCATGCTGTAGCAAGTTCTGAACAGAGGGAGATGCCAACTTTCTGTCCCTCTGACACCTCCCAAACTTCTCTCCCTCAGTCAGCTCTGAAGGCAGCCTGTGTGTGCAGCTCTCTCAGAAGAAGAGAGTTCAAGTGCCTTATTAAACCTTTCCATTTACAGGAAATTCAGCGAAACTGGACTAAAACTACAGAATCTGAAATTTTAAAAATGCTGCTGTGCATTTTTGCACTTGTTATCTTTCTTATACTTTTGCCTTGAAGCAACGGATGTGATTTTTTTTTGTTTACTGAGAACCATACTAGCAAGCAATATTCTTTTTAACACACTTGAACTTACAATTAACTGTGCCATCTCACAGCACTCATCCTTGTGTGAGGCATATAGAAAACCTTCACTGGGTACCACAAAATATATCTACTAACCATATATTTAAAAGCAATAACAAAAAGGGTTACCTTATTCTTTTATCTTCCACTTTTTTCAAGTACTCATCTCTCTTCAGTACTCCCAATATTGTTTCCCTTTCATGTTCCAACAAAAATGACAAATTGATGATCTCCAAGTGCTTCGTCATGATCCTGCAACAGCCACTCTGTCAATGGCCAATTTGCCCAGTCAATACTTCCAGTGATTTATTTGCACAAGTCCAAAGGCACGTTTGTGTCAGAGAGACAAAATCCACACAGTCCAGAGGTACTTTGAAAAATGCTTCTTTAAATTAACTCGATGGCAAGGTTGTATTGCTTTTCCTTCCAGCTACACAAGAAATAAAAGTTTCTCCTTTGTTGCTTCCTTGGGAATGGCAGTCATTTTCCTGATCATTGAATGCCCTTGGATCCTGGCCAGTGCTCACTGCAAGCCTTCAGATTGCATCAACTGCAGCTGCAGAATAAGCTTCCTGAATAATTGTAGTTTGGACGCAGAAAATCACTGGGTATATTTATATCCAACTACCTGAAAATCAAAACAAACATGTGTGGATGATTTTGAAATTACCATCAGTCTGATTTGTCAAAAGCTAAATCTAGTAATGGTTTGGAAGCCACTGAAGAACGGCCTATAGACTTACCAGGTTATCTCAGGGGCTAGTTATACATAACTGGCATGAAAGTTTGGTGTTTTTTCCAAAGAGTACAAAAAATCATTGTTTCTGCAAGACAGACCCAACTCTCAGTGTGGTTTTTATCAGGTAAGAAAGTGGGACAGGAAGGTGATACACAAACAGAAGCACACAACAAGTCAATGCAAGGCAGAAATACAAGTCAGGAGTAATGAGCATCTTATCACTGAAAACTGGGAAACAATCAAACCATAGATTTGGGTTGCTTTTTAGGTTAGATTGCTGCCTTAGACATACAACAGCTAAGTCATAAAACCACACTTTTATTCTCTGCATTTGTTTTAATAGGAAAAAAATACCACACCCCACCCCACCCCCCCCCAAAAAAAAGAAAAAAACATCACCACCAACTTGTCAGTCCTTGAAAAGATTCTTTCTATTCATACCATAAGACCAAGTTACTTGAAAGCAAAAGGAAGAATTCCAAAGTATGAACTGTTCTTTGTTATTATCAAGAAGGTCAGGCTCTTTCTTGAACTGCCTAGAAAAATTCCTGGTGAAAACAGCACTTTTAACCCAACCAGATCCTGACATCAGCAGACTGGGGAGCATGAGGCATCAGCACAAATCTCACAGGGTCATTGCTTGTCTGGTCAAGGTGCTCTGAAACTCTGCTGATTTCCCTTGCAGGGGTAGCATGGATGACATGAAGCATTATTCTCTCAGGCATTTATTATTTTTTAACTGGGGAAAAAAGCACCAGGTTTTATTGGAAATGGAAAGCCAAGAGGTAAAGAGGAAAGACTGAGTGAAACAATTAGAAATTCAGGACAAGAGTGTTTTTAACATAATTGTTAAAAATTATCTCTGACAGCATCATTTTGGGTTGATGATGTGCTACAGGTAGAAACTGCAGAAACACAGTGCAGGGGTCTGGCAAGCAGGCTGCCAAGAACACTCTACCTTGTGAGTTATTCTGGCACTGGGAATTCAGGGAGGATAAAAACTACTTGATACTTGATAGGGTTAACTTGACATCTGGTAATTTCTTCTCAGCTTTACTTTTAACTCCTTTACTTTTTAACTTTTTTTTTTTTTTTTTTTTTTTTTTTACTTTTACTTTTAAACTCTAAAGAGATTAGTACTCCTACCAGACCCTACAAAGGCTCAAATACTTCCTTTGACTAAGCAGGTTGCTGATCCTGGAATGTCCTGGGAGAGTTTTCTCTCAATGCAGGGAGGCAAAAAATTTCTAAAGCCATGATTGGGAATCCAGTTATTTCATTTGCCACCTGGAGGGTCAAATACACAGAGCCCAGAGCAGAACTAAGCACCGCTAAGAATGATGAAACCACAAACTGTCAGATAAATCAGACAAAATTTCAGAAAGTGCTACACACTCCTGTGCCAGATGCAAATCAACTGAAAGATCATTCCATTTCATTTATTACAGGGAAGAAATCCTAAGATACGGTGGTCTATCCAAGAAAATTCTGGTATCTCATGCTGACAACTGAATTGTGGTGAACTTTGCAAATCTTGACTAGAAATCATTACAATCTTGTTTGTAAAGGCAACAGTAACTATGTCTGAATTTGCAACATAGAGGATAATGCAGAGCATTATGAAGTTTACCAGATGGACAGATAGATATAAATTGCATATGTTTTATATACAGAATACGTTTGTAGTAGATTCTATTCCTATAGAATGACTATAGTCAACTGAATCAACTGAAGTTGAATTCTATTCACAATGGTTTGTGTGGTTTCCTTTCTGTTTTTTACTGGACATTCCTCAGAATACGTCCTTCAGCTACCTCTGTGACAAAAACCCTGAGGATTTTAACTGCCTTTATCACCTAACAGAGGCATTTGGCAACTGTCAAGAAATACAATTTTACCTGCTTATGTACTCAACCAGCTCTATGTAGATAAAAATACATTAAATAAAATACTTAAACAACCAAGATGGCAGCCTGTTTAATGATCTCCTACTCAGTATTAGCAAGATGTAAACCCCACCAATGAGTGTCTTAAAAGCAGCATCCTCCAATTATCTTACTGCTTTGGTGGGGGAACAGCTCCAGCACCTTGAGCACATCAGCAGTGCAGGTTTTGTGTTCAGGCTGCAGTAACAGACCTGATGCTGACACAGCCCAGTTTTCCTCTCTGCCACCTGTCCAACATCTGTGCACCTACCAGATAATTGACAGGAAGATTCAAACTCACCTCACCTTCCAGATTTTCTTCTGCACTACGAAATTGCCACTCAAAAAGATGATTTCCTAACCAGATATTCCCTCCCTGATGAAGCTTCAGCAAACACCTCAAGAGAAGCTCCTCTTTGCTCAGACAGGGTTCCTTCTCAACGTTACGCTCATGATCTCTGCCTTGGGGACACTTTGTACCCCAGGCTAGATGGAATAATGGCAGCACTTAAATTTCAATAAAATAGGTTTTCCCAATTCTTTTATAATTCTTAGACACTGTTACCTTTGCCAGGCTAACTTTTAGGACTGAAGACACTGCAGATATCTTTACTCCTCAGGAAGCAGATCCAGTAAAGGATCCTTGATCCTGCATCCTACATCACTCCTGCCTAACTAGACAGATTCTGTGTTGAAACTCTAAAGACTGCTGCTTGTTGTGCCTTGTGCTGGTACAAGATGTGCCAAAACATCCCCCACCTCACAGGAGACCACCTGGGTTGGCCCCCTGCCCTTTGTGGTGAGTGCTGGGCACTTCTGTGGCACACATAGTTGTTAAACAGGAGAACAGTGACATCACAACCTGCAGGAACATTTGCTCTATAGGAAAGGAGACTAATGAGCAAAGATACTGATTTTAATAATCTACCACTTAAGGCTTCCCTGCTTCGGACGACTCATTGTTAGAGACCAGTCCTGTATTTCAAATCAAGTCTTAATAGAAAAATTTGCTCTTCTCCTTTCCTGCTCTACTTTTGCTCTCTCTCTTTAAATGGTCCAGAATAAATTAGCTGACAAAAGCTGAATCATGAATCAACCTAGGGTTTAAAAACAAAACCAGCCAGCCTTTTAAAGGTGACAATGCTCCTTTTAACAGACTTATAATGTTTTATTAAGTAGCCCTGGGGCTGACTGGGAAATGTACTTGTTTTCATCCTAAAGTGAGTGAAAATTTCAAACAACAGAGAATTTGAGGAGCGCTAAAATGTGAATTAGGACACTGGGAAAAATGCAACCCTCTCCTAAAAGGATGGACTTTGTTCTAATCTACATTCAGTAGGAAGACTGAACATTAATTTCTTAACTCAGAGTAAAACAATGATCTGGTATCAGACTTGCAGAGGAAGGAGACACTTCATTCATTCCTGCTCCACTGTGACATAGTCCCAAGGCTGTATGTAAGTGAGCTGCTCAAGTAGGGGGTTGTTGTCCCTTGCCTCAAGGGAAGGGTAGAAAAAATGCTCAGTAAGACTATCCCCCATGTTTTTGCCACTTCTCTTACTCCCACAGAAAGGTATCTCTAGAATGGAGTTTTACTCTCTAAAGCTATTGCTGTGGGAAGATACATCAGAAATAACATGCACTTAATAGCATAAGACAGTAAAATTAGGCAACAATTAATAGAAAGGTACAGTTTATCCTGCATGTAACTGCTTTCACTGCACACAGGTATCCAGACAGCATTTGCTCACCGTCCCAAGACATAAGAATTAAAGATTGCCTAAAAAATAAACAACAAAACAAAAAAGCAGCCAAAAAAAAAAAAAAAAAAAAAAGCATCACAGTGTGGAAGAATACACCATTTATTTTTTCTAGCCTCCCAGCTGCTTGTGACACCCCCAAAACTGAACCTCCCTGAGGGACATCAGTACAGAGCCACAGGAACTATGGTGAATTCACTGCAGTCAGTGACATTTGCAGTCACCCCAGGCACAGTGACCATAAATGTTCCTGCCACGGGCATCCTCCGCAGTCCAGCAAGACAAGTCTCATCTGCACTCCAAAACACTTTTGTTTCATCTGTCCCCCATCTTCCTGGGAAAGGAGAAGTATCCTGCTCTCTAGAGACAAAGCTAAATGGAGGCAAGATAAAGGGAGAGGAATTACCCTTTTTTCTTCAATGGCTCTGTCATCAAATTGCCTGAAGCAAGAAATTGCTCCCACAGCTCAACCATTATGTTTACTTAGCTGGAAGCCAGGACATGGAACAATTTAGTGACTCAGCAACAGAGGAAATATTTTCCACGTGCACTGACTGCAGTGGTACAGGAATCACAGAATTGCCTCACATTGCTTGAGTGATAAAGACTCCACCTACTGCTGGCAGGAAATTCTTTGCCAGCAGAGAAATGTTGTTTGCACTACATATATTTACTAGCATGGGTGTATTTAGGATAGGCATAAACTGTATTTTCATATTGGTAAGGAAATTCCTAAAAAGAGTAGCTGAATGCTGTTGGTGTGGTGGCAGTAATTGACTTTTGCCACTTAAGAAGCTGAGATAAATCATCTTCTGAAAAGGCACCAATCACTGCTTGAACCAAAGCTGCATGAGAGATGACAGCCTAGCTGGCAACTCCACAGGAATGGGATTAATGTCATTACTGATTCTTCCCTGTCCTTCAGAAAGCCACAGGTTCCACCTGTTCCACTGTAGATCAGAGTGTGGTGAATCTAAACTCAGTGCACACAGCTTCCAAACTCAGAAGAAAAGAGGCACATATCATACATGTGCTGCCTAAAACACACAAATCCTCTGTACACTGGGGTCATTCACATGGAGGTCTGAAGTAAAACTTAAAACTAAGATGCCATCAGCAAGTACCCACCAAAGCAAAGTCCATATCGACAGGTATTTTTCTCTTTTCTGAGGCCCACAGCCACATGTAAGCCAATGATGGAGGAGGGAAGGGAAGGGCTGCCCACATTAATTCTAATAAAATGGCAGGAAGACATAAAAAATGCACAAATGTAAAGCTTACCATGCTGAAACTGTAGTGGCCAGCTCCTCCTGCTCTCACTTGAGCATGCTGCTTGCAGAATGCCATGAACAGGAGCAAGAAAAACCAGCTTCACTTCCCAGCAATGTGTTTGCAAAGGGCACACGCCCAGGTGAGCAAACCAGATGTCAGCAGGTACTGAAGGACCAGGAAATGCTTGTTGCACAAAATCAACAAATTTGTAAAGTGAGAAAGAGCCAGTCAAGACACCAAAGTCAAGTGGCAAGGAAGAAAAACCAAACCACACTTGTTGAACGTGATCTTGGTTAATTGCACATGGATTAGATCAAGTGAGAGCTCTGGTGAGTGTTACAGCGTAAATAGTAAGCAGATTCTTTGGTTAAGAACAATCTTCAAAGACCTTTAGAGGTAAGAGCTGGAAGACTTGTGAACTGGGAAGTCGTGTATTGCCTTAAAGACAGGATCATGTCTGAGTGACACCAACAGTGTTTGAAGAGTCATTCAAAGCACAAATTGGTATCAATTACAGTGAATACAAGCTGAGAGAGAAGCTGAAAATATGATTCCTTATGTCTACTTCTTCCTAACTAATGTAGTATGAATGTATTTGACTTCAGAGTAATTAGAAAATCTCAGATTTGTTAATCAAACAAACCCAATGGATTCAGAAGCAGTTCATTTTTTTGGTCAGGCACAATTCCAGCTGTCTAGAAATGTCTTGGCAGAGCTGTTGTATACCTTCCTCCAGGACTGCAGATGTCTCCAACCGCAGTCAATGCCTGCGAGCTATAGCTAATTTCTACAATTACTGTAATAATATTTCAAAACCAAAATGATGAGTGTTTAAAGAGTAGAGCAATGATGTTAAAGCTCATTAGGTTTACGGAGCAGACCTTTCTGTGTAAGAAAGCAGTAAATTAACTTGCCTGATTATACAGAAAAAGAGAGTTAGGACTAAGCTCAGTGCTGACAGCCTGAACATTCATTAAACATTGCTCCTTCTACAGGTCTCCCCCTGCTTGTTTTAAAGGCCTAATAAAAAGCACTAACTGACCCACAAAAAAAAAATTAATTACATTTTCTGTTTCCTTGCTATAGAAATTTAGGCTCACGCAACTGTGCAGTCAGGTTAGAACCTTCATGAAGAAGGAACAGCACTGCCCAGAGAAAGCTCACCACAGGGACACTGCTGGCTGCCACCCCAAAGAGCCTGGCTTATTTTTCCAACTGGGAAAAACACAGCAGCCTTTCAGGCAGGGGATCAAATGCAGAATAGAGCAGAGGTTGAGAGAACACCAGGCAGTCCTTTTGTGAACATAAGCCCATGTTCCCTAGAGAGCCTACAAAACAATGAAAGAATTTAACTCTTTCAGAGGTGCTAAGGAATAGACAAATATCTTTGCCCTGAATCTTCTCTTAATAAGAAATCTGACATGGTTAAGATAATTTATTTACAAACAGGAGACAAAAAGTGGGAAGAATGACAGGATAAGCTGGCAACCTTTTTTTCTTTTGTTTTGCTCATCATTGGGTAAATATGGTTTACCTTCCTGGCTGAGTATTTAGGCAGAAAAGATGACACTTCCCAGGACAAGAATGGAAAGAAAATTCAATGCATCAGTTTGCCTAATCAAGTAAACCAAACAGATCTGAATCAAAGAATGAATGAGGGGAAAATATTTCTGCTATTGTTAAGCAAATAGCATCTGTGCAATGTTAAATCAGCCATGAAAATATGAGTTAGGGCTTGAGTCATCTCAGTCTTATTGCTTAGTCACAGTGTGTGTAAAGGCAGCAATTCATTCAGCACTGAACTTTACCTTAATATGTTGAAGTTAATCCCTGTGTCTTTATGTTTTCTGTGATGAAATGGAAAGAGAAATAGTAAACTGAAGTCTAGAATAGAATGGATTTATAGACAGTTGTAAAACAAGTTCTAATATTGACCTTATACATATTACTTAATACATAAATTATTAATTTAACCAAGACTCACTGTCATGAAATTTAACAAAGACAAGTTGAAGAAAATTTATCAATTCTTTTCTCCTAAAAATCTGTAGCACCCTTTCCCCACGTTAAAATAAACATGGCATTTTGAGAGCAGATAAAAAACTTTTGGGCATTGAATTCTTGTAGAAATCAAAAGCAATACAATGCCATCAAGATTCCTGATTCTTCTTTCTAACCACTAGCATTTCTTTACAACATCAACACAGCTTAGGAGAATTTAAACTGTTACATATTGTGTTATGAGCTGATTGCCATTGACACCAGGATACACAGGAATGAAGCAGCCTGCACAGGACACCCAAAAGCCCCTCTCCTCTCCCTTTCTGATCAGATCTGGTCACAAACTTTATTCATCCTCCTCAGGTTCCCTGTCTCCTCTTCACTGGGGTTTGAGGATGCATCCACCATCCCAGGTTATGAGACCCTGGGGCAGTGGTCTGTACTGCAGCACTGCTACAGGAAGCTTCTTCTGACATGTAATAGAAAATTCATTGTAGAACTAGTGGACTATTTTCATTACTTAACAACATTCCCTCATAAAAAGGGAGGGAAGTCCCTGCTTCTTTTAACTGCAGTAAGGGATTGAAATATGAACATATTTATTTGATTTTTTTCCCCCAGCAGAATTTTCCTCACCAAAAAAACCCAGCAGCAGATATGTTGCACAGAAATGGATGAGGGTTCTTCAAACACACAACAGAAATCTATTTGTATCTTCAAATTCAAATGTTTTCATTAATTTGCTGAACTAAGAGTACTCCAAAGGAAGTGTCCTCGCCTCATCAAACATTCACTTGCAGAAAAATTTGTGACTCATCTGAGGTTTAGTCCACTTGAAAAAAAATCTGTCCTTGATTTTGCTTTCTTCATGTTCAAACCAAGATGAAATCCTCTCTGAGCTCTGTAAGACGGCTGCAGAAAGACTGCTGAGGAACTGCTGCAGAGTCAGAGAAGGGGGAAGGAGAATCTGCAGGAGGAGCCATTTGGAAAAGCATCCACCAAGCCAGAGAAACCCATCCTGGGCTCGGGGAGAAGGTAGCACAGCCCCAGTGTGTGAGTGCTTTGAATGAGGACAGGTGCACTGGTGTGTCTGTAGGAGATGAGAACCCCAGTCCTCCACTATTTCATCCTGTTTGATGCCAATGCCTGTTTGTCTTTCTGCCATAACAGTGTGGTGTAGCAACACTCATTTTCCACTATTTTTGATATTGACTTTCTATTTGATTTAACAAAGCAATAGGATTTGCATTTTAATGAGAATAACTAAGTTTGGTCTCCACACATACCAAAGGTATCTCATCATACATTTTATGACTTCTCTCTGTAGAGGTGTGAAAAGTCTTTAGGAGATTCACATGTACAAGGTAGAGGGTTTGTGGATTTTGGACTAGGTAATCTTTAAAGGTCCCTTCTAATTCAAACCATGACTCTATTCCCTGATTTCTCTTATTTCTTCTGACCTAATCATTCCAGTCCCTGTCTATAAGCAACAGAGAGAAACAGGCATTTCCAGGGCATGACTCGCCTCATCTTCACAGGAACATTTTAGAAAGGTCAGAGGAGCCCCTGTCTGGCAGCATCCATTTCTCTCCACTGGCTGTGAAGGGGATGAAGCATGACTACCTCAAGTTCAGGCATGCAAAACATGTGAGCAAATGTGTCCTACTTCTCATTTCCAGCATAAAATTGGCTGTTCACAAGGACACTTGTCCAGAAATCTACCAGAGGATATAAACAGGTTAATCAGAGAGTGGGATGGGCTTGGAGTGTGGCTTTGTTTTGTTTTCCATTAAATACAATGCTACAATATTTTTCTCTACAAACAGCAAATAAAGCTAACAGGTCTGTTAAATCTTCCATGAAATGCATCAGTGTGTTCCTCCAGAGAATCTGCCTCAAAATGAACATGGTTTGAAAGTCTGCATATATGAGAATATAATTTTCCAAAAATCTTGTGGCAGGCAGGAAAAAAACCCACAAAAATCTGGTTAGAAAATGTATTCTCACAGGTCACACTGCTGTCTGTCTGAAGTCTGGGTTGTGCATCAACCATCAGAGCCCTGAGAATCCCTCTCACTGGGGCAGAGGAGGTGGTGGACTGTATGGAGTCTTCCTTCTGCTTTCCAAAGTGAGATTTGTAACAAAGTCTATCCAGAACAGCTCAAACTAACAGGAGAAGATCTGTGGGGAGCAGCCATGTGTGATTTATGGCTGAGGAGCAGATATCAGTGAGAAAGGAGCTGCACTCTGCTGTTGGATCTCCTTAGGACCCCAGTGAATCCAAGGAGCCATTTCAGCCTGTTTGGACTGTCTGCCAGCAGCAGCCACAGGATCAGCATCCTGTTTTCACACACTGTATGACAAAAAGAAGAGGCAGAGTCCTCTGAAAATACTGTTATGCAAACCAGAGGAACATCTGGGATGGCTTTCATTCACATTTTAAAACTCTGCCCTTGCAATTCAGTCCATCCAGTGCCTCAGATGGATGTCTCCCAGGGCAAGGGTATGCAGCTGAGACCGACAGTGCTGAACAGGCTGGCTTCTGTCTACTTTGCACAAAAAGCAACCATAACTCCTCGGCAGCACAATCTCCAGCAGTGTCCACTGAGCAGCAGCCAGGGACAGGGCCAGAGGACTGAATCAAAGCTGCACAAGGGATCACTCTGTGGGAAGTGCTCCCAGCCAGAAGGAACTGGGTGCAACTGCAAAAAATCACTTTAGAGAACATGGCAGAAGATGCCAGATGTCCATTGCAGAAATACCTTACAAGACCTGAGGCTTTGGCCAGCCTTTGTCAGCAATCTGAATCTTTCAAACAAACAACATCTAATATACACAATATTAGTTTTTGATAACTCTAAGGAAAAGATCATGAGCTTTCTCATCCACCCTTCTCGCTGTGATCTGCCAAGGCAATTCCATAATATAATAGCAATGGGTGCTGTACAAACAGCAGGAAGATACAGAAGTTCTCAAGAAGCAGCTCCTACTCCAGCACAGACACATCTTTAATCATGTCTCTTCACTGCAGATTCCCTTTGTTACTATACACTTGTCCCTCTTTCCAGCTAGATGTGTGATTCCTGTGGCACCAGAAGCAAAAAAATTCAAGAAGATGGAAGTGAACTTCCAGACTGTCTGCTCATCCTAGGGCTTATTGTCCAAATTTCCAGAAGAACAGGTGCTGGGCACAGGCAACATACTAATAGGATGCCAGCTTTCATATGAAATGGGAAAAGAGAAATTATTCAGGAGAAAGACTGCACAGAGCTGCATTCACAGGATATTAATCACAACATGACCTTTCTGCAGCATCTTTCTGCCTCCTTTTGACCAAGATTTACTGCAGCTATCTGCATAATAAGTGTTTCAGGTTTTTAGTTGCCTTTGCAATACAGACAGCTAATGCCACTTGAAATTATACCAAAATTTATCATTATGTGAGGGTCAAATTGCTCAGTGGTCAGTGTTTGAGACAGAAAGCACAGTGGATGCACTCTTCAGTAGAAAAATCTATGAAAAATCTTACAGAACAGAACAAGTTCTCTGAGATGGTCAGTGTGCACAGAGAAGGAAACCAAAGCCTACCAGCCCAGAAGGGATGGTGGCCCCATGTCCTCACTTGGAAACAACCCCTCCAGAGTGGCCTGGACACAGTCAGGAGCTGCTCATAGTGGTGTCTCTTGCCACTGGTGCTGGCTCTTGCTATCCCACAGCAGTCATGGCATCACAACTTGACTGTAAAGAAAACTTCCTCATTTACCAGTACAGGCTTTAAGGGCTAAGGATATATTTATGGAAGCCTGGTTAATAATTTTCAGTGTGAATAGAACTACAATTTTCCACTGATCCAGTGCTAGATACCCATGTTCCACAGCTGAGCATTTCTCCTTACACATCATGTGCAGCAGCCATAGTTTATTAGATGCCTTCAGGGAGTACATAGGAGTGATAAGGACACAAATTTCAGCTTGGGACTACAAAAAGGTTAATAAGATATATCTATTCAATCACTGACTCACTCAGAGCAGAGATTTGGAGTAGGTTTTGTTATTTTCCCCACACCAGTGAGTGCATCAACTTGCTGTTGCACACAGCTCTCAGCCTAGCAGGAATTCTTCTCAAAAGGATTCCTAAATGCATTTTGCAGGGGCAGATTACCTTGTATTCCAGCTTACTCTGGGGAAAAAAAAAAAAAAAAAAAAAAAAAAAAAAAAAAAAAAAAAAAAAAAAAAAAAAAAAAAAGCCTCCTTACATGATAAATTGAGATGGCTAAGGAAGAGAAAAAGCCTGGTTTGTGGGGTTTTTGGGTGATTCATTCCATAATAGATCAAGAGATCTTTCCAGTCTGCTGATTTTGGAATACCGCTCCACAGCGGATACTGCCCTGTGTTCCTACATGCAGCCTTTTGGGGACAGACAACCATTTGGGTCCCCTCAAAGACTGAAGGGGAAGAACCTGTCAGGACTAGAAATCTGTTATTTAATGACTGAAGAATAAGCCTCCCCAGATTTATAAACAATCATGGTTTTGACTATATCTACATCTTTAGTCTTTCCTCTGTGATTACTGCAAACCAGCAAGCTCAAACACACTTTTACTGTTTAATTTAAAGTCCCTGAAGGAATGTTTCCAGAAACCAGAGTAAACAAACAAAAAAGGCATCAACACTTTCTAACTCCTAACCTTATCACTTGTGAATATCTGTAATATCCCAACCCTCAGCAATTAATCTTGTGTGTGTGAGAGCACAATCCCCCTAAGCAATTGTTGCTCTGTTGTGAATGATATCCCTGGAATTCTTCAGGAAACAAAGCCCATAAGTCTTAGGGACAGCTTTTTGTACTACATCAGGCTTTCAACTGTTCAACACCTTAAAAATGTGACAATTTTTATTCAGCTCACTTGGCAATATGAAAAGATGTTAAAAATACACAACCAAAAATCTTGTTCTCCACAGGACTTCTGTTCCATTCAACACTCAGGAAAGATAATGGCAGGGCAGCTGCCCAAAATTTCTTCCAAATTCCACCATTCAGCATGTAGCCCATGTCTCATTAGTGGCATATTTTCTCAATCCTGAATACAGAATTAATAGAAGACTTGAGCTTTTATATCATACTTGTACACATGTATCCAAGTACCCTAAAACCACTGATCTTTATATAACAATTTTGATATGTTAATTTTTATTTAGAAAACCAAAATCCTATAAGTTAATAGCAGCACAGGAAGTGAAACACTTTGGTAATCAAAACATCTTGATGTCAGGACATTCACTTACAGACAGCCCGATTTTTCAAATATACAGTAGATAATCCCCCATTATTTTCGAGAAACTCATGGACACACAGCAGTTGAGTGTTATGCCCTGAAGTACAAAATTCTATGCATTGTTATAGGGGGCAGAAATCCTTCATTCATCCTCCTCCTCCCTTTCAAATACTTCTTCCTCCAAAAATCCACAAGACCTATATTTTTAAGGGGGAACCCCCCATATTTATCTATTACATACTTTTCTTTATATGCACACCAGAGCAGAACTGTAGAGCAATGACTGTGTTTAACATAAAGTGATTGTGAACAGGAAAATTGATAAGCTGGAAAACCACTTACAAGTAGCAAGACTATATTTCCATATTCCTATTCAACAGAGCATCTAAACAAAACTGGAAATCCGAAACTCTTCTCTGCAACATTCATTTAAAAGCATCAGCACTATTCTAAACATAATAATTCCCTCACAGAAGGACAGCAAGAGACACAGAGAAAGTCTGTCATGGAAGCTAAATGTCCTTTCCAGCTGGGAGACTGCATCTTCTTAGAAGACAGTACAGGATACATATTACTATAAGCTTTATCTCATGTAAGATTTTAAAAAGAGGCAAAAATGAAACAAAAAAAAATTGAAGTTACAATGTTATTAGGACTGTATAATTCACAAGAAGAAGTAGTAAAATCCAGGAAAAGCCTACATTACAAACTGCTGTTCAAAGGCTGAAAATATAACAAGCTGAACACAACAAATGTAGCTTTGTCTTTGCCATGCATGATTTATTGAATGAGAAGCCCAGCCTTGTAAAGAACACACCTCAGGCTATTAAAAACACATTGAAAGAATAAAATATGCTCCTTCAGTGTGAGGAGATTGTAATTGGAAACAGATAATTGAGAAACTTCTCAACTGCTTCAAATTTACCCCAAAAAACTACAGACCAACCCAAAAACTTATCCCTTTATCAACCTGCAATCTCTCTGTAGAGGTGATTAGTATTAAATACTCGTTGAAAATAATATCTGAAGACATCATTGCCTTCAGTACTTTAATCTGTTACTAAGAAAACTGCAGGACATTTCTGAAGTAATAATCACCCTTAGAAAGGGCAGTTACTTCTCTTAAATAACAAGTCTTAGAAATTCCAAGCCACATTTTAGCAAACGTATTCAGATTCTCAGCCTCTCCCTCCACTCCTTTATCTCTTATAGTTATAAATAAGCTACCTGTAGCATTACTGCATAACATCCTGAAAAGAGAAGCACAGTACATTATTAAACAATTCAGGATGGCAGGTGGAAGAACTTTCTGCTTGAACTCAGCCTTGTTTAGCAGCCTGTTTGATGGCACAGCTCTGCAGTGCAGCTGTGCCAGCCCATAGGTCAAGCCCAGTATGAACTCCAGCACTCACAGAGACACCACAGGATGCTCAGCTGCTTGCACACAACATCCTCAGTAAGCTCTCCTGCCATAGGGAAACATGGGGTGTTCAAGCAGGGAACGCCACTCCATTAACAACAACAACAATTTAAGCTTTCCTTGAATCAAATTAGAGCTGGACCACATTTTTTTTTTTGGTGCATAGCGAGGGAAAAGGGTTGCAGGTTGAACTGTGCTTTTCTGTAGAAAGGATCAACCCTCAGACCACTGGATTTTCCAACCAAGACATGATCAACTTTGATATGTTTTGCTAATGTTACCCAATAGATTTCACAAACTCATAGACACACTTCAGAAATTACTTCATTTCTGAACATTCCATTTTTCCTTTCTCAAGAAGAATTTTACCATCAGAGATGCAGAGTTGTCACATCTCATCTATAAGATTCACTCAGCTCCCAACTTAAGCTCATTTATTGTTCAATTTCCCTCATAGCAGCCCAAGAGCTTTTCCCCAGTTGTGAACAAACACATCTGGTCAGCTCATCACACATCTGTCAGATGAGAAAAGAGGAGAATAAAATCTGCTTAGTAGCACCACACCTTAACATCTCTCCTCGCTGTAGCCCACCAGGGAACCCAATTCCCAGGTGCAGTTTCCCTGTTTGGATCCAACCCTTCCAAATAACCCCAAGTGCACGGGAAGCAACCATCCCACAGCTCAGGGCAGAGGTGTTCTCATGTCACATCAAGGGATACAAACCTGTACATCAAAGGAAGAGAGGTTTGGAGATGATGTGGACCAAGGATACCTTGCCCACATGTGAACAAAACCTGATTTGCAGGACTAGAATCTCACTAGGATTCTTGGAAGGTAAAGGAGAGGCTGTCCCTGTCTAATCACTGAGGAGCTCAATGGGAGAAGATCTCACATGTGGGATGTTCTCCTCAATTGTTTGTGAAGTGAGTAAGCCACAATACTCAAAATATTCTGTTTAGATTAAAACAAAATAAAATTAAAAGGTTAATTACTTATAGACAGTATGAATGTTTGGGAACAGGGATGTCCTACCCATGAAGGCAAAAGGAGAGACACAATTAGATTTCCAGGTCTGTAGGTGTGGACTAAAATTTGTTTTATAAATTAATTCATTGCTCCTAGATGTACTAATGCAGGCCTTATTGCTGTTACAAACCAGCTCACAAGAAGATTACTCATGACCTGCTGTGGAGACAAAGGGAAGATATGATTGATTATGAAGTGTATGAATGCTTTAGATACTGGAACATTCCCTCCAGCCTGCAGAAGGAAGATTAGCTGGCCACTTTGACACAGATTACTCAGACTTCTCATATTCCTGCTGCCGCAGAATTGGGTAAGAAGGATTTAGACTGTCAGATTCAGCAGAATTCTGGGGAATACAGGATACTTCATTTTAGATGTGCTTATATATAATATCCCATGAAACTATTCTCAAAATCCATGCACAAATTTACCTTCTCTGACAACTTTCTTGTGTCAAGGTCTGACATTTTCATCAGCTTTTCATGTATTCACTTCTGCTGTAGTAGTAGGCAAAGCTCACTACAAATTATTTAAAGGCATTTAAAGGCAGATACAGTATTTCTTGGCTCTCTCCAACTCTTCAGTTGGATTTGGTATCCTCAGTAATTTATTACAGAGATTTCTAAAATAAAAGTTCCATCTATACAAGTAATTTTCATGTAAGTTACTATAAAACCTCCAAATTCTTGGGAAGTTTCTTGAATGCTTCTGTTCTGTGGTATTTTGTCATGCAAATTATCAGTTCACTACTGCTCATGAGAGCTCCTAAACCAATGCAAAAATATGGAAAAGGATAATCCTCCAAGAGGAGCAAAGAGGTACAAAGAAGAATCCATTGCCACCCAACACATGTAAACCACAGCAAATCTCTCAGGTTCTCTCTGCTTCTGCTTGCAGCCAGCACAGGGAGAACCCCAGCTCCTGGTCCAAGAGCTCCAAGGAAAAACACATCAGGGGCCACGAGGCTCACTGATATTATGGGTACACCAGACACTGCACTGAAAGGCACACACTATATCAAATTGTTAAAATTCTCCCTTTATTTTCTGTGGCAAATAGGATCCCTCCTTTCCTGCCTGACATGTAACATCAGGTCGGCCAGGAAGCCTCTCCAGTAAAAACTAACAGGGGTTTTTTTTTCCATTATAAAAGGTCAATTTCCTAATAACTTTGCCATGCTACCTATCAAAAATCAGGTTTTTTGCAATGCTCACACTGATGCTTAGGGACATATTCTAGATGAACATTCTGAAAAGAGCATGGAAGTAAACCCAACACATTGCTTTACTTTGTCACAGGTGTACCATTTCCATTTTCCCAAATTCATGCACAAATCTTAGGACAGGGACTTCAGACTTGACAGAAAACATTTTCTGTCAGGGAACATTATTTTGCAGATGCTGTTAAAATTTGCCTGGTTAAAACCATATTTTAAGCTTGTGGAGGAAGGCATAGATCATTCAAGCTCAGTAAGTCTTGCAAAAGCTACCAAGTACATTTAGACAAACTTCCCAATGGTGAAATTCAGGAAATTTTGGAAGGTGAAGGTAAAAAACACCAAACCAAAACAAAAAAACCAAAACCAACCACACACAAAATAAAATAAATACCAAATGAAAAATATACTGTGTGCAACAGGTATTGGGCAACCTGGTCTATAAGAACTGCTGGTTGTGCCACTTGTAGTGGATCCAAAAGAGTTAATTCCATCTGTTCTCCTGTTGTCACTTTTAACAGAAGGGAGGTTCTTTGAAGACTTCTATGATCATCTTTGTCATCCCTTAAACAAAGAAATTCAAACTTCTGGAACAGCTGAGACTATTTGCTTAGTTAGAAGAAGGAACACTACGCACCAAAACAAATAATTCCTTTGATGCCTATTTCATCTAAACCAATACTATAAATGGTGCAAAAGTTAATTAAACTGTAGATTGAGAGAACAAGGCACTGAAAGCTAAGACTAATACCGTGGGGCATCACTATAGAAACAACTCAGTTCAGGAAGTTTCACAGAATTTAGAAAGTTGGCTTTGACTTTTAGACTATTAGGTCTATTAATTCAACAGTCCTTACACAAATTTAGCTAAGGGAGTACAGGGACACCAGTTTCATTTAAGTTTGGATTTAGGAAACTTTTGGAAGGAAAATGAAATTATTCTATGTTATTTCCTCCATTTGTACTTTGTACTTTCTGGCATAATGCAAATGCTGTCATGTTTTGGTCTGAGACATCAAGAAAAACTGCACTAGCACAGGTCATGAAACATCATTGTAAGGTATCCCAGTTAATGGTTGTGAGCCTTAAATACTATTTTGCTGGTTTCCACTTGGCTAACTGCTCTTCCTTTTTTTTTTTTTTTTTTTTTTCCGTTTTGTCACAGCTTCTCTCACCCCAACCCCACTTGTGGTCTCTAGACACATAAATAATTAAAGTCATTTAATGTGGGGAAGGTGTTACAGCATTTTGGCAAAGTAGTCAGTCTGTCTTTAGTGCTCCACAGGAATAAAAGATTGAAGAGCAATTGTACCAGGGGTTGGACTCAGAGGGTAAAATAATTAGACCTGTGAAAAACTATCTGGTTTTGCTAGAGCTCAAAGCTATTGTTTCCTTCATGTTTTTAGCCATCTGCAGCAATCATTCTGTTCATACTCACTAGAGGCTAAAACCTACTCAAGCCAGTCCAGTTTAGATGTATTTCCAATGCAGAACTGCCATGAACCTTTGAAAGCCTAATTTGATTGTCAAGACTGACACTAAAATCTGTCCCCATAAAAATGCACATCTCAGTTTTGGGCTTTCATTAAAGATCGAGAACTACCAGCCTCCAGTTCTGCTTCCAGCCTCCAGCAGATTTCCAGGGGTTCCCACATATAACTGAATGTCCATGTGTGAGGGAATGAACATTTAAATTTGTGTCTGGAAGGACACTAAAAGGACTCTCCCAATTCATTCTGCCAGGCAGAATTGCCCACAAGAACAAAGAGCCCAATTTAAACTGCTTTAATTACAGAGATCCAACTTCTCTGGCAATGTAAACTGATACAGCTCTGCTGAAGAAATTGAATTGTCATTATATTGTTCAGCTGGCTTCAGCTCCATTTTTAGTTTCCCTCAAACCCAATACTTTTAATACAATGTTGTTTGCAGCTGTTGGAGAAAAACCAAAAGGTCTCAGGTAGCCAAGGACTGCAGTAAATCAGCACAGCCCCTGAGCACAATAAATCAGACTCTTTTTCTGGTAGAATGACTGGATGCATTTTGATCTAAAAAGCACGATGTGTAGAATTTCTATTTATTTCTAAAGAATCCAAAAAACTCAAGTACCACACAGCATTTCATTATGACACCATGATCATGCTGACCTGCTATTTATGTTTCACTTTATGGCTTCAAAACACAATGGAAGAAGTCAACCTCTACTAGTGAGGATGATACACTGCAGTGCACAAAACCCACAGACAGAGAGCCAAAATTATGCTGTACCATACTGAGTTTTTATCAAATCAACATACTCAGATTCCATCAGGTATTAACTGGAGGTGCAGAAGTAATAATCTGGGTGGACCAATGCCATGGTATCCCATAAATAAGAACAGAAAAGTGGTAATGTTTTAACAGTCAAAGAATATGGTCATAGTCTCTCATTTTAAGGATGTATAAATTTCATAGTACAAAAAGAAATTACATTTGGCTAATTCAAAAGTGTTTGCTTGACTAGTGAGTGACCAGTTGAAAGACTCTCATGCTTAGATTGCTGTGCCGTTGGCCTTTTTTCTTTTTGCATTACCCATAGCCACTGGTAAACAAAATATATCAAACCACAGGGAATACATTTCAATACTAGAGGTATTTTCCACTGCTATTTTTAGGTATTCATTCAAAAGAGCAAGTTTCTGTCTATGCTTTTAAAATGCACCACAGACTGATCAGGTTTACAAGGTCCTTCAAAACTCAACAAAAACCCACTGGGAGTAAAGAAACTCTTCCATGACCACAAACACAAGTTGCTAATTGTTACTGGCCTCCTGCTTATTCCCTGTCTTGTTATTTTTTTTATTAGAATTACTGACTAAACAACAACAAAAACAACCCCAAAACAAAAATCTCACATTCCTGGTTATGTGAGGCTGCCACACAATGATACATTATTCTGTCCCTCTTGCCATTCCTCTGTTCCTTGAATGTCACAGCAAAAACCTTCAACCTGGTCTCATTCCCTCTCCATAAATAAAAGCCAGAATTTCAAAAGGGGCTTTTTTGAGAATGACAAAAATAAACCCAGTTCAGCGCAGGTTTATACATGAGGCGTGGTCTACTGCCAATTGGAGGATTGGTGGAATTGTATCAAATCAGAAGGCAAGAGTATCAAAAAAGACTTGGAATACTTCCAGCTTTTTGTGCCTTGGGCAATCAAAAAACCATGTGCTACACACAGCATGTACAATAAACTATTCCACCATAATCTACTTGTGCAATTGAAGTGCCCACATTGTTCATGAGCTCATGGGGTTTTCATAGTTGAATCATAGTTGAATCAGCTATTCATGTGCTAGTGATGCACACTGACACACCCCAAACAAACTTGCAATCATCCATGACATATTGTCCGATGGCTGGCTTTGGTATCAAATCAAATATGATGTTGCACAGATTTGAAGCTCAGAAAGAATTATTGCTGTTTAAACATTACTTCTTCAATTAAATGGAGAAAGGTCAGAAGAAAAAAGCACTATTTGTGATATTGCTATGCATTTTAAGGTGGTCCACTACATGGTGAGCCTCTGAATCAATCTACAGTATGTTTAAAATTAATTTAATGAAATTATTCTGTCTTTAGTAACTGAACTGGCTCAGATCAATCCCATCAGAAATTAAGATGTGAATGAGTGCAGAGATTCAATGACTGAAATCCAGAACCTTCATGATCTCAGTGGGCACAGGAATGGGACAGAAGACAGACTGCCTTGTTCAGGGAGAGGACTTTTACAGCTATCAATGATCCAAGTCTTCACCAAGCCCAACACTGAATTCTTAACTGCTTTTACTCCCAAACACAGTCTTTTCAGAATTGGAAACATTGTGCGGCAAACTAATGTTAAAATGTTTTCACAAAATTAATCAGAAATGAGCTCATAATTTCAGTTCAAATATAAGGACTATGACATTAATTATTTAGACATTTAATTGAGAATGTGCACTTTCAAAACTAGCATACCACAAATCACTGACGTATTTCGGCTCTCTTCCACAATAAAAGTGAAATGTCACTGGCAAGGTCATGGTTTAAAGTGATTTCATGGCAAACAGCAATTTCCTGCAAAATGAGAGGTTGTCTCAAAAACCATTTGTAAGAAAAAAGTTGATCAAGAGTGACTTCTACTTTAATCATGGATGATACCATTTAAATAATTCCATTTAGGATTCTCACAATCATTACTAAAACAAACCACTGCCAAAATACATTCAGAAAAGCCAGGAAATGCAAAGGAATATTATTTCTAGTGCCCAATGCTGAGAGCCCAGATACTGGGAGAATGCATGGTTAAATTTGCAGAAATAAACTCCATTTGGGTTCTGCATCTGGGAAGGCCAAAGCCAAGCAAACACTCCCTGAGGGCAGCACAGGGTTTACAAACACAGAATTCCATGGCACACAGAATTCCCAACTCTCTTCCAGGGCACTCCTCACTTACCCCTCACCAGCCAGGTGACACTTGTGTTTGCACAGGTTCCTCAAACTTCCCCACCTTCTTTGCAGCCATAATTCCCCAGCAGAGACAAAATACCAAGGAGGTACAACCTTCTCCCTTACTCATTTTCAGTCTTACCTAATAAATCATTATTCTTCAGTGCATCAATCTCTGTTCTCCTCCTAACTGCTTCCTACTCATCCATATTGTTCTGACAGTGAGGGTTTCAAAGCTAGACAGAATTAAGAACTACATTCCCATTAAAAGCTCAGTATTTTTCCCCCTCTAAAACTTCACATAGGTAACAACAATAAAGAGAGCTCTAATCTGGATAAGGGTGCTAGGAGTTAATAGATATTTCACTACTGTAGCATCTGAATTTTAAAATATTTAAAAGGTATAAAATGCATCTGCAGAGAAAAGGAATAAAAATGCTCCTTGAAAGACAAATATACTTGCAGTTCTATTCCAGAGCATGACTAGAGTCAAGGAAGCTGTTTTATAGTTGGCAGCTATGAAAAATGTTACAGAAACAACAGCTAGTTCAGAAAACACTGCTAGGAAAAGTGGCTTCTGCAATGTAACATTTGCATTCAGACAGCTGTGTCACTTTTCTTTTTTTTTACTATTAATCTTCAGTGCAAAACTCCAAAATGTTTCAAACCTACAGGCTTCAAGAATACTCATTTTCCTTATATTTCAGTCTTCTGAATTACTTTAGACAGGATCAAGACTTGCCATTCCCCACACAAATCTCATAGTTTTGGCTTTGTGGCTGTTGATGTTAACACCCTCCATGATGCACTGGGTGCTATTGCTGCACTAATGCCTACAATTCCTAGACCATATCTTCATTTAATTGAATATGTATTTAACTGAAGCCTTCCAAATTTGCATGTTATTAGTGGCATTATTGGCCTATTTATTTTCTTAATATTGTGAGAATTTGATCCTCATTTCCTGCATTTTTCTCTTCCCTGACTCACCAGGCACCAGGGATTTTGTGCAAATATTCAGGAGAGTGAATGAGGTTTTAGAACCAATAACAAGTATAACTCTTCCCAAGATTGACCTTCTCTCAAGCTCTGCAATGGCTGCAAAAGTAAGGAGGTGAGCTCAGATTCAAAGCACATGAAACTGCTCAAAAAGCCATCAGCTGTGTCATGCAGTAACTGCAAATGAAAAATATAATCTCCAGGTGACAAATGGCTTGCTTTCACACACCACTTTTTCCAGATACTCAATAGCAGAACCCTTGGAAACAATGTTCCCTTGGTCATGGACATTTTCTTCCACATTATTCAGATAACACTTGCAACTTTTCATCATGCATATAAAAAAACCCCAAACCCAAACATCTCCTCCAAGCTCTGATCCTGTTCAAGCCCAGGAAACACACTGGTGCTGTACACAATTCCTGCATTTTCTCCCTCTCTGTATATATTTTCTAAATTTTTTAAAAACTTGGAGACTCTCAGCCTGTGAACACGTTTTTCTCTCACCTGTGGATGCACGGCCAGGCACAGTTTGTACAGGTGAAAGTTGGCAGAGTGATCCAAAAGTCACTGGAGCCCCAGGTCAGAGACACAAGGACCTCCAGCTGCATGCAGATCACAAGTCATCCCCACACAAAATGTAACCACTCCTAAAAAGCACAGGCTGTGGTGAATGATAATCCCTCACACACACACAAAAAAAGGAGTTACATGTTCACAATGAGGGATGCCTCAGGTAATTTAAGTATTCCAGAGGTGCATTTAAGTGAAGATGCAGAGCAACTCCCTTCAAAATAAATAAAATGCTCATTTAAGGAGCTTCCTGTTAATATTCATTTGTGGAATATAGTTCAAACCACAATTGAATTTTTGTTTCATTTCTGATTCCATTTCTGTTTCTAAGCAATACAAAAAGCATACCCAGGGAAAAGTTATGAAGAAAATAAAAAGGTCCAGATTACAGTAATTGAATATAGAAATTTCAGTGCAGGCAGAGAAAGATTAAAAAAACCCAAACAGATAAATTCAGCTCTCAAGCAATTGATTCTGTCCTGAAGCTGTACCCAGCATATGAAAAGCCCCACAAAATGGGGTCACTCAGTCCCACCTAGGACAGACTAAGAGACAAGCTTAAAACAGATCTTTACCCCTTACCTAGCACCCCTAGAACCAAATCCATGCTGGTTTTCAAGGTCTATTCCTGTCTATTCCCCACACTGTGCTTACCCACTCTGCTTTCCTGTTTCCAGGCTCTGGGATGACAAACACATGGGTGTGCTCATACCTGGTATGAACGAAGTTTGATCAGAAGGAAGAATAAATGTAGGCAAGGCAAACAGCAATAAAATTCTGGGAGACAGTGTTCAGTCACAACACAGTCCTGCACTGCAGATGTCTTCAGCCATCACTCTAGATTCCCTTCCTCGCTCCACCCCACAGGACCAAATGTCTTCCTAAGAGATGGTAGTTAATCATCAGATATGAAATTTATATCTCTTGATAAAGAGGCTTAGAACAAGTCCAACAAGGATCCATATTACGTTATGTAATACAAACATGTTTTGCAGACAGGCAAACAACTGGGTGAGTGCACCATCACACTGGAAATTGTTTAATGAGATCCTTCATGCCTACTGCCTTTCCACTGTGAAAAATACAGCTCCAACCCAAAATTCACATAGAATTTTTGTTAAATAAGCATTTCTTCATCCCTAAAGAACTTAAGATTTCAACTACCATGAAATCTAAAAAAGCCAAACCTCCAACTAAGTATTTCTTCTGAGTAAACACAGTGCTGAAGGCTGCTTAGAAATGTTAACATGTTAAATAACTTCAAATGTTTGAACACTTTGATAGTGTCTGGGAATTGCACCTGATCCTTACAAACCATACTCCTCAAACCTTACTCAGATCTATGAATAGCAACTCTCATTACAACTCTCATCTTCCATAACTGCATAGATGGAAAACAGAAATATGAAGACCCCTGGATCTAATTGCACTTGGGGAATAATTTATATTAAAGATACACAGAAAAACATATAGTGAAAATTTAACCATTGACATCACAGAAACACAGCATGGCTTGGGTTGAAAGGGACCTTAAAGTTCATCCAGTCCCTCCCTCCTGCCATGGGCAGAGGTAGTTTCCATTGGATCAGCTTATTTAAAGCCCCACACAACATGGCCTTCTACACTTCCAGGAATGGCTCACTCACAGTTTCCCTGGCAATCTGCTCCAGTACCTCACCAACCTTATGGTGAAGATTTTCTTCCTAATATTCAGTCTAAATGAACCCTCTGTCAGCTTAAAGGCATTACCCCTTTTCCTATCACTGTATGTCCATGTCAGAAGTGCCCCTCCAGTTTTCTTGTAACCCCGTTTGGGTCCTGAAAGATGCTACAAGGTCCCCCCAGAGCTTTTTCCAGGTTGAAGAACTCCAAACATCTCAGCCTGTCTTCACAGCAGAAGTGATCCACCCCTCTGATTATCTTTGTGGTCTCCTCTGGACTGACCCCAGCAGGTCCACGTCCTTCCTATGCCAAGGGCCCCAGAGCTGGATGCAGCCCTGCAGGTGTGGTCACACCAGAGCAGACAAGAGGGGCAGAACCCTCTTCCTGGACCTGCTGCCCACGCTGCTGTTCATGGAGCCCAGGACATGTTTGTCTTTATGGGATGTAAAGGCACATGGCCAGGTCATACTGAGCTTCTCATCAACCAACACCCTCAGGTTCTTCTCCTCAGGGCTGCTTTCAGTATTATTGAGCTCTTTTACATCAAGGAAGTTGGGAAGCAAAGGAAAGAGAATGCACGGGGAGTGTGCTCTCAGAGATGACGGAGTTTCCCAGATCATGCTCCTAAATCGAGGTGATAAGGTTCATTATAATCGCTAGTTCTGGCCTCCCCTACGTATAGCCCATAGGATTTCCCCATACTAAGTCCTGGTAGAAGTAAACCTGCCTTTACAAAAAACATCCCTGATTTAGTTTTTTAGTGATGAAAGCTTCTAAGAACTTATTCGTCTAATGAGTGCTTTTATTTTTAAAAAACTGCCCTCTCTGTCTAACCTCAGGAGGTCCAGTTTCAAATTTCCAGCACTGCCTGTTCTTAAACCCTTTTTTTCTTGGGTAAAGAGGCCATTTCTCACCTCAATCTTTTTAGGCAAGGACCCAACCACTTCTTCTTTTTGGATCCACCAAAAACAACATATGCTCTCAGCATGTCTAAGACAAAGATCTTTAAAATGCTTAATGGGCTGCACCTTGAACAAATCTCTCAGCTGAAGTGCAAACAGCAAAGCATTACCACTTGGGCACCTCAGGAGTAATTGTCCCACCTGCTCCTCTATCCTCTCAAATTCATTGAAAGGACTACTTCCCTGGTAGTCATATTAAATGTTTCCTGCCAAGGCTTTCCAAGAATCACTAACTCTGGGGTGCAGAATCCCTAACTGTTCCCATGCTATGACTCCACCCTTGGAATACTGAAATGAGTGGTGCTTAGCTGCATTCAGTAGCTATCGAGTATCCAAAACTACTGTGTAATTGGTTATCAGCCTCCATCATTTATTCTCATCTTTTTACAGCCATAAAATAAAATTGAAGTTATATATTACTGTATTTAGGAATAAGTAACTATACTTTTTAAAGGAAGAAAAATTTAGGCAGCACACGGCAAGAGCCGATCTTCACCTGGGGGCCACAGGAGCCGCTCACCTGCTCAGTGGTGAAGAGAACAACTGCACTCCCGTCCTTTATCATCCCTCCCACGGCACAACATTGCCAGACGGCGCCACTGATGGACAAGATCCACCACCTCGGATTTTCACAAGAACACATTGTAGAAAGCATTGTTCAAAAATAAAACCCCAACCAAACGTGCAGGCATCCCCTACCAGGTTATTAACACCAGAGCACCCGGTCTCCGCCGGGGGAGCCGGGCCAGCGCAGCCCCCGTTCCGGCGGCACGGTCTCCACCGGCAGGTTCCCTCCTCGGCTTCTGCCCTCGGGGTAAAGGAAAGGGAAAAAAAAAAAAGAACAAAACCGAAACACCCTCCCAAACCAGTCGCTATTAAGAATGACGGACTCACCAAAAGCCACAGCAGGAGAAGAAAAATCGCGTACAAGCCGCACCATCTCCGCCGGCGCCGGGGGCTGCTGCTGCCAACTCCGCAGCCCGGTGGGGCCGGCAGCTGAAGTCGCTGTCCCGCGGCTCCCGGCTCGGGCACGGAGCGCACAGCCCGCACCCAGCCCCGACAGCCCGCACCCAGACGGGGCACGGGCAGCTCGCAGCGACCCCGCAGGTGCAGCCCTGCGACAGCCAACCTGTCACCCTCCCGCAGCCCGGGGCTCCCGGGGGTGGCTCCAGCCGGGAGCGGAGCCGCCTCCACCGCACCTCTCCCGCTGCCGATCCGGGCCCGCGGCCGCGCTCCCGCAGCGCCTCTCGCCGGCCGGGAGCCGGGCCGGGATGTGGGGAGGGAGCGGGACCGGGATGAGGGAAGGGAGCCGGACCGGGATGTGGGGAGGGAGCGGGACCGGGATGTGGGGAGAGAGCGGGACAGGGATGTGGGGAGAGAGCGGGACCGGGATGTGGGAAGGGAACGGGACCAGGATGAGGGAAGGGAGCGGGACCGGGATGGGAGGCGAGAGCGAGACCGGGATGGGAGGCGGGAGCCGGACCGGGATGAGGGAAGGGAGCCGGACCGGGATGAGGGAAGGGAGCCGGACCGGGATGAGGGAAGGGAGCCGGGACCGGGATGGGAGGCGGGAGCCGGACCGGAATGTGGGGAGAGAGCGGGACCGGGATGAGGGAAGGGAGCCGGACCGGGATGAGGGAAGGGAGCCGGGACCGCCGTCCCGACCTGCCGGGAGCGGGGCGGAGCAGCCGGCGGAGCGGGGCCGAGGGGGAGCGCCTCCACAGCAGCACTTCTCCTTTCTCCTCCTTCTCCCCTCTCCTTCTCCTCTCCCTTCCCGCCTTCCCTCCGCTCCCTGCCCCGGGGTGTCACCGCCGTCCCGTGTAGGGGGACAGTGGGGACCCAGGTCAGGTCTCCCCATCTCTCCGGCGGGGCGGGGAAGGGTGCGGACCCCCTTAGTGTCATCTCCTCGTTTTCAGCGGGGGTTTAGTAGTGCAGAACTGGCAGCTCAGAGTGCGGTTCTGTGATTTCTCAGGAAGGGTTTAGAAAGGGGGGAAAATGGTATTTACTTTATAGTTTTACGGGTTTTCAACCTTTATTAAATGACAGGAGTGTCTGCGCCAGGTGAGGGAAGCATCCCAAACGTAGAACTGTATTTAAGAGTATAATAAAAGGCACTTGTCATAGCTGTCCTCCTTACACTACAGGCAACGCTTATTAAGCTTTATGACTATCACTTCCAAAAGTTCAAGTGAGCTGGGTTTATCAAACAGCTGCAAGTATTACAAAATATTCCAGAATTCAAAAGTAACACAGTGAAAGCCACATCTCGATTAATCCAGATGAATTGAATTATTCATTCACCCTCAGGTACCTGAAGAGCTCACATAGCAGGCATCTAAGAAAGATAAGGAAACTAATTTAGCACTTACATGCACTTCCTTACATGTTAAAATACTATTCTAAAATTGGTGGAATAAACAGAGGTAGGCCACATGAAAATCGTTGAGCCTTTCTTTTTCACAGCTGTGAAGTTTTATCACTTTCAAAAAGTTCTCATGCATACAACCAGAATCTCCTGCTCAGCTTTCACATTAAAAAAAAATCTGTGTGAAATTTGCAGTTTATGTACAATAGCAATGCAATGCAATGTTTCTCATTACCCTCAAACTATATTTTAAAAATTGCTAGGTTTGTGTTATTCCAAATAATGCATGTGTAGAAATGATTTTGTTATTGGGAGGTACGATATTTACTTGGCTAGTATATAAATACACCACCTTTGGAGCATAATTTGAGTTTGCTACATGTTATACTCACAACATGGTATTTGAGTTGTTCAGGCAAAGCTATAGAAGGGACCTGCTCTAAATTAAATGCTCAAGTACATCCTCTGCCTGCAATTATTAGAATAACAATTGCTCTCTATAACAGAGAGTGTGGATCATTATCAAAAAAGCTACCCAAGTGAATATATTCTGTAATGCATTATTTCGTTTAAAGTATTAAATCAACAGCTCCAGATTTACTTGGGGTTTTTTTACAGTTTCACCTCATAAATGTTGTTTGGGGGGCTGGTGAAAGGAAGGGCTGACAACTATTTGCACATCAAGAGCTCGGGTACAGCATTACCAACCAGATATCCAAGTACAAGGAGAATTTCTGAGAAACATCACAGAGCTTTTGTGTTTCTCTTGGGACAGAGAGCAGCCACTTATAGAAACTAGAGGCCCCATATAATTTAGGCAGCACTGCTCACACCATCCCATATTTATCAATCACCCTTTGAGGTCCATCAAAGACCACATAAAACATGGGATTTGTAAACCAGGACTACAGAAATCTGTGGCCTATTTAAAACAAAGATAAAGTGTTCTTGTTGCTATTTCTTTGGTGACTCCAATCTCCATCAGTAAGTCTTGCATTGCTGTAAAGAATTAGCTAACAGTGGTCCCAGGCCGCAGCTTTATTAAGGATGAATTGCAGTGCTCGTGGCCCTTTTCCACAGAACCATGAAAACTCTCTTGCCCTCTGGGACAGTCAGTTTTCTTCTCTGGATACAGAGCTGCTAATTCCATGCACCAGAAATCAAGGAACTTCACCATTTATTGATAACCTGGTTCACACAGCCACAAATTCTTCTAAATGGGAAGAACTGGTGCAAATTATACAGAGGTTAGTTCAATAATACGAATGAACAAAACCTAGTTTGCATCCATTTCAGGTAGAATTGAGTGCTTCTATTTCTATTTCTATTTCACCTTAATCTAATCTACCAGTAAATATCAGAAAAATGGGCTATCGGTGCAATTTCCTAAACTTAAAGGTTTTGAGTAAGAGATCATGTGCCATGAAATGGAAAAGAGATTTTTGATAAGCACCCATAGTTAGCAGTGAGAGCTATTCCGGAATATTTACATTTTTCTCCTGCATAACACATGTGCTAGGAGCAGGATTTGAAGACAAAATTAAAAAAAAAAAAAAAAAAAAAAAAAAAAAAAAAAAAAAAAAGCCTTTGTGGAGGAAGCTGAGATATGCAAGTTCTCATCGTCCAGTTGAAAACTCCCTGGGCTATTTTCCAGAAGTGTAATTGCAGGCATCACAGAGAGAGGAATGTGCATTTTGCCAACACTGTGCTCAAGGTTTTGAGCTGTCACTTCTTGGAGGTATTCATGAAAAATAGAGATCTCAGAAGTACCTTCTAGCAGTTGAAAAAATAAGGAAAATGTTTCAACAAAAATGTCCTCTTTCTGTGGTTTTTTTTTTTTTTTTTTTCCCAGTGGTTTGAGATCTTGTATGTTCTGCATTTTAAATTAAGGGCTTTTTGGCATTTTTGTAAAAAGACTCTGTGTTGAAATTTTAATGTGGCCTGTGATACTGATGTGCTTCTTTGCACTTCCAGCTAAAAGGGGAAAAACCTCAAATTTATGTTTGGAAAAAATGCCTGGTTTGTTGCACTAATTAATGAAAAGGCTAGATAATATTTCAAAAATAAATAAAGTAACTGCTTCAGGAGAAATAGCACCATGCTTCTTCAAGCCATTCATCAGTTCACTCAGAGTTCCTTCTTGAAAAAAGCCAATTTAATTTAATCAATGTTATTATGCCTGGTGAGTTAATTTTACCTAAAACCACATTTAATTTCATTTCAGACTGCTCTTTCACAATTCCTGCTTGATGAGTGTGTGTCACACAGGGTTTGTTGGAACTTGACAGAGCCCCAACAATCTTTTCAGTGTACATCATGAATCTTCATGTGATCAGTACAAACAAGTAGAATTGTGATCCAGACCCACCTGCTTTTCTTAGGACTTGGATTTTGTTTTTGTTAGAATGGCACTGGGCTGCAAGTCAGAGGTTTTTGTCCCTGAGCTTACTTGACCCACTGTTTTTACTTCTGTGACATGAAAAGGTTTTCTTATTACAAAGCCAAGCTTCCCTCTGAGAGAAAAGTGGAATTTTCCAAGCTTCATTCCAGTTATTTACTGTCACCTCCACCTTCCCTTCCTCTCCATACTAAACAAGCATTGTCAAAACCAAAATGCAGGACATTTTATACAAGAAGAATGAAGCCTCTTGTACAAGAGCACGACACTTTGGAAAGGTTTCTCTTAATGTTAGTTACTACACCAACAGAAAAATTTCATGTCACAGACCTAGAAATGAAAAAGGGAGAACTGGTGACATTAGCTTTTCTGAGATAAGGCCGTTTCTGTTCCAGCCACTGAAAAGATTTAGAAAAGCAGGTGTTTACAAAAAGCTTTTCAGAGAAATTACAGCATCCCCTGTTCCTTTTAAAGGAGAAGCTAAAAGCAAACTCAGAAAAATCAAATGCAGCAACACATTTGTGCTTCCCTTTCTCACACAATAAAATGAGGAATCTATTTAATTCCTCCTGCTTTTCTTTAGTACATTTAAAAGAAAAAGAATAAGAGAAGGCGCTAATTAGTTCCTCACTCTGCTGCATGAAGCCAATATTTGAATTACTGCCTAGAATGGATTCATGCAAGCTAAGGGAATGCTCTTGCAAATCCCATTACTGTGTGTACTATTTATTTAGACAATTATTTTCGTGCCGGCTATGCCATTTTTTTCCACAAGAAAGAACTGTGCAAAGTGAGTCAGAGCTTTAGAATGAAGTGCTCCATAAAGAAGGGTTCAGTTAATACCCAGATACCTGGTGTTCCATGTGGAAAAATATTTCTCCAGGCAACACTGAAAAAAACATTGAAAGAACTTGAACATTTATGATGCACCTGCAAAGCATAGACTGCACTCAAACATATAATTTCATCCTAAATGTACCAAAGTGCATCTTTAGAATTACCATTTCACTTCAAAATAGCTAGCTACAATTTTAATACTTAGCAAATTGATCAGTAAAATAATTGTGTTTTGCACAGATTTTTTATTGCAAACAATTTTAATGGCCTCTACATATTTCAGAAATGCTTAATGAAACCAGCTGATTTTCTATATACAAAACTTGTAAGGTTCATCAAGAATATAGTTCAAGACAACTAAATGTTAGTTATCTTCTAACTAATTGTCAGTTGACAATATTTAGGACTTCTCAGATACACAGGAAAAAAACCCGTAACACCCCTATAATTCCACACAATAGAGAATGAAGAGAAAGTCTTCTCCTAGCTCCCTAACAATTTTTTTTACACTTAACCTCAACATGCTGCACCCATGAAGAGTTATGGCACTTCTTCTAACAAAACCTCCTAAAACTCTACAAGATTACTACAGATACTTTGCTGAAAATGCAGACACAGGCCCTTAGAGTCTGTCAATAATATCTGGATTGCAAAAATTTCTGGGGATTCAGACAAAACTCTTCCTTTTCCTCTGTTTGCTGCCACTGAACTACTCTAAAGCCAAGATATTTCACCAATGTCTTTGCATCATCCTGACTCATTGCAATAGTTTGGTGTGAGCCAACCAGAAAATGACTCACTAAAACTGCAGGGATTTATGGAATTAACATGGTGTACCAACTCTTCAATCCTCAAATTTGTCTTTCTATGGAATTATTCTGATGCAAGCAAAGGTACTTGTTAACACCAGCAACAAGCATTTAAGACAAGTTTTATTCATCAATGCTTCTCATTCTGGTCAGAAAATGAAAGAACATTTTAGCTCAAACAAATTGGTTCAACTTGCCCTTGACAAGAAATACTGCTTAGGAATGGAGAAACTGTGTTCTGCATTTAAAACAGGGTTTGGAAAAATAACTAGGGTGACAAATGTACATCTGCACAGCGAAAAATTGCTTTTTGTAATTTTTATTTCCTGTTTTTTCCATTTATTTTATAAAATAATTCTTCACCATTTAGAAAGCTCAATGACATGGAAAATGTCTCTAATTTGTTTTTATTTCATTTTGTATGATGTTTTGCTAAATGCACTTGTTCACAGTAGTACCCTTATGAGGTGATTATTGCTAAGAGAAAAGCTTAGAAGGGGCTCTGAACAACCTGATCTGGTTGAAAGTGTCTCTGTCCCAGACGGGGGGTTGAAGTTGGATGGTCTTCAAGGTCCTTTCCCAACCAAAACCATTCTATAATTCTGTGATTCTATGATCTTGAGTCAAGTGCTTCTTCAACATTGTTTAAGTGACTTATAAAACCAGCCTAAATGTGTTGCCTTGAACATTTGTAGAGGATGCTACGTACCCATTAAAGTCTCTCTGTCACTCCCCTCCTCAGCTGTACAGGGAGAGAAAATATAGCAAAAGGCTCATGGGTCAAGATGAGGACAGGGAGGGGTCATTTACCAGTTACTGTCACAGGCAAAACAGGTTCTAATCGGGGAAATTAATTTATTTCCAACCAAATCAGAGTAGAGAAATGAGAAATAAAACCAGATCTTAAAAACATCTTCCTCCCATTGATCCCTTTTACCCAGGCTTAAATTAACTCCTAATTTCTCCACCTCCTCCCCTCCTGAGCAGCACAAGGCAGGGAATAGGGACTGGAGGACTCTCTCTGTTGGCACTGAGCCTTCACATCAGCTCAACTTCTTGTGGTGTTTGCTCCACCTTTAAAATAAGATGTGTTTGGTGTTCTTATCAAACTGCAAGAAAAAAAATAAAATCACCAAATTGTAAGTGCATCCATGTAACATTCTTGCTAATTTTTAATTCAGTATCTAATAGTATAGCATTTTGTATCAGTCATAGCAAGAAAATGTCAGAAGGACATCCCTGTCCTGTAATGCTTATTTTAAGGTCACTTCTTTTAAAGCAAATAAAAGTGTTAAAGATGAGTGCACTGGTCATGGTAAAGAGCAACATGTTTTATTTAATTTTCATGTAATTAAGTTCTTGCATTCCAGAACAGGATAGCAGTGTGCCTGCTTCTAATGGTCATACTGAAGCATTTCTAAATTATAAAAAAAACTGAGATTAAGATGTTTTTATGCACAGCACACTATAACAAAATTCACAGGCTGAATGTTTTTAAACAAAACCTTTTTAAAACAGTTCCTGTTTTCACTTAAATGTTTATATATTATGAAATCTGGCATCTTCAAACACACATGTTGTGGGAGTATTTGGGCACAAGCTCTCAAAATTTATGTTACTACTGCATTATGATTACTGCTTAAATATCATTTTAAACAACACCGTACTCCATGTATTTTAAGATATTATCTAGTATTATTTACCAGAAGCAAATCAGGAGTTACAAACATGTGAATAGTCTTGGTACATTCTGATACTTGCACAATGAGGTCGCTGAAGGTCATTTTTTTACCATACATGACTATTTACAGAAATCATGACAAGCAAAACAGTTGTCTCAGAAATCATTCAAATTTATCAGCCTTCATATGATTATCCTCAATAAGACTTATTTCTGGTTCTCGGACTTGGGAGGCTGCTCTTGTGTTTAAGTAAATCAAATAAATTGAGATTTCAATATGAAGATCACACATTGCTCCTGAACTTGAATTTGGATTTGTAGGAGGAACTCATTCAATACATTTTGAACAAATAGATTTGGAGCCCTTCTCAGTTGAAATAAGTCGATTTCTAGGTTAAAAAAAGGGAAAATTAATAAACTCATGGAATTTATTTGCTTTAAAACATTTATTTTTAAATTTTGATCACTAGAAATTCCCACTAAATTGCTTTGCACACTGCTTTGGAAAAGTAAAATATATTCTATAGTGCTCATTTGATCTACTTGGGAAATATGTCTTTTCCAGCCACACATACAATCACATATTGAATTTCGAATCCCAAGTTACAGCGATAATTGGTCCAAAAATTTTAGGATAATTTAATACTTTACTATACATGTAAAAAGTAGTAATATGTCTGAAATGCTTGCTTTGGCTAGATATGTTCTCATTTCTTTATCTTGCTAGAACAAAGATGTGACTTTCAGAAAAAATCCCAAGTACTAAGATGGAGAGTGCCTAGTCCTGTGATATGTGCTAGGCTTCTCCAGCACTCTGCTCCTGAGCTGCTCCTGCTGTTCCTGTTCTGTATTTATCCCATAATGAGGAAAATGACTGAAGTGGAACAAATGATAATGCATCTTCCTCTCCTGCTCGAAGAAAGTTGATATTCAAAGGCCTTCAAGTAATACCTGCCACCCTGCTGCCTTTTTGTGTCTCTAATTGCTGAGTATCAGTGAATAAAGTGCTGCTGACAGCCAGCAGCTTGGAGAAAAGTGCTGCTTTCAGCTGTGATGTGCAGAGGGAGCTGTGATGTGCAGAGGGAGCTGTGATGTGCCCGTGTGCTGGGCTGAGGCAGCAGCTTGGCTGATGGGCCCAGCCTTGGGCAGTGCTGGACCCATTTCCAGGGAAGCTGGAACCAGCTGTGCCCGACATGGAGACAGCTCCTGGTGTCTCCTCACAGAGCCCATTCCTGCAGCCCCCAGCCACTGCCTGCACATCACCGTGTCAAGTCAGTACAGGAGGTTTGTGCCTTTATTTGGGACCTCTGTGCCAGCAGAGAAGGGAACAAAGTGGGAAATCCCTGTGTTAAGCCATAAACCTGTTGCTCTATCTGTAGGCAAGAGTTTGCCTATTCCCTAAATTCCCTAAATATTTGAAAACTGGAAAGACTAACATCATCATCAAGATACATCACTAAATTTTCTTCTGTTTGGTGCCAAGGTAAATAATGAAGACCTGGTTCCCAGGACAGCTCCTCTTCATATCCTTTCCCCCTTTTTTTCTCCTCAGCTTTAATTTTGAAGATGCTGGAAGTTTATATGAACATGAAAATCATGAGAACATCTTTAAGGACAAGTAAAGCTTCTCATGAGGTAGTTCATTGCACAGGTTAATCACTGCCGTGCACAGCAGCAATCTGCTCTTTAGATAATTTCTTTCTACATCTTGTTAGTGCCTTGTCTTACCTTCATCCAACACTTTTTCTTCTTCATTGCTGCTGGCAGGTGGCTCTAGCTCCAGTGTATGCACACAGTGTGAAAGAGTGCATGTTGCTCTTGTCAAAGCTTGTTTTGTCCTGTCATGGAAGCCACAACAAACATCTTGCCTTCAGTGAGCAAGTGAGCAGTTCCCAAAAACAGCCTTTCATTCAAATTTCTGCCGAAGCTCTAAGATCCAAAATTTCAGCATTTCCCATGAAATAGAAATTTAAAATGCCTATCAGTATTTATCCCAAGTGTTTGTACATATTGTACATCCCACTATGTTTGTACAGTTTCCTGGACACAAGGACAAGACATTGCTCTGTCCCCTTCCTGCTAAAGCAAGTTTCAAAGCTTAGGAAGTGATGGAAGCTGTGCTCTTCTCCCCCTCCAGCTCAGGGGTTTCTGTTTGAGTTGTCATGTTGTGTAGCAATAATGCTTCTGACTTGCTGTGTTAGAACCAAGAATTTTTTTAAACAATTGTTTAGCGGCCATTCAGCTCTTCAAAGAACTTCTAGCAAGTCACTGCACTAACATTAAAACAGCACTCAGAAAAAAACCAAACCCAAAACTCAGAAAAGCAAATAATTAAAACTTCTGGGGTCAAGCATCTCTGTTCTGGCCAGCAGGAGGAGTACCATATAGATTATCCCAAGGGTCCATCTGATCCCCTGATCCAATCCCTGTGGTAGTGAGCAGTGCAGGAAGAGAGCAAGAACAAGAGCAGCACACTGTGATTCTTCCTCCAGCATCCAGCCATGTGTAGCTCAGGAACAAAGTCAGAAAACTTAAACAGAATTCTACTGATTTTGTATTTCACAGTTCAACGTGGATGTGGAGGTTTAAATGTTTGCTAAAATGTAAAGGATAAATCCAAACAGGAGGTAGATAATTTTGGCTGCTTTAGTATTCACAATTTTTTCCTGGCTGAGCTCAGGCAGCGTAGGATCTGCACAGCCTGCACAGACTGCCACCTCTCCAGAGCACCAAATCCTCTTCAAATATTTGCTTTTTAATCAACAAGTAATTTCAACCTCACTGTTGGTTCTCTTTCTTGTTAAAAGCTCCTGTTCTGCATTTGAAAGATGAAAGCCTACAGTTCTTTCACATTTAGGGTTGTATTTCTGAACCACTACTTTCAGCACTTTTCACATTTGCTATCACAGTTCTCAGAACTGATTATGCTGCCAACCCATTTACATTTTCCAGTTTGCAATTTGCAGGAATGAATGAGGAATTAAGCAATGTTATCAGGTAATTCCTCCTGAAGAGAAGTGTGCTGGTTCCTTGTTATTTTTCTTTATTTCTCCTGTGAAATCACTAAGAGCATTAGTCATTCTCAGGAAAAAAAAAAAAAAAGAAAAAAAAAAAAAAGGTGATTTATGTTATTGAATTTAAATAAGAAATAGTAAATTTTTTAGGAAAGAAGGGAAAACAACCCCTCAATAGTTGGGGAAGTTGAATAAATCTGTGTCTAAAATTAACTCGAGCATTATTTAATACTTCCTCCTCTCTAAAGGCCACCTAGATGCTAGGCAGATGTTAACAATATGTTATTGATCCAGAGGAGGTGATTTCAAAAGCAGGTCTGCTTCAGTGCTTTATTATTCTTATCCTTTTTTTTTTTTTTTTTTTATTAATATTTAACATAAATCTCCCTGAGTTCTAATTAAAGGCATAATTTCTGGTCCTACCTTTCATTACACATTGGCTTGTTCATCACCTTTTTCAGTAAATCACTACACAGTCAGAGACATCTATAAAGAAGTCTGGGCAAGGGTGATAAAATAAATGCAGTTCCTCCACAAATCACATTTTCTAAGCTTCCTTTCAGTGCTGCCTTCAGGAAGAATTACTCTTCTGTCTGTCCCACCATCACACTGGGCTGAGAGTTACATTCAGTGCCTGATAAACATCAAGCAGAATAAAATGACTGCTTTCTGTGCCCTTCATGGTACCCTTCAATTTATTTAGTTGTTTATAACATCATACTTGGGTTCCTTTTTGTTGTAATTACATATTTTTCTCTGCAGCACTGCTGCCTTGACAATTAGGCTCCATTTTGTAGTTGTACATTTGATGTCCTGGTTTTTATGAAACCTCTTGTTGTTATTTACTCCAACCTATTCAGTATTTTTAGTTTTGATCCTGTCTTTCAGTGTGCTTGCAACTTCTTTCAACATGCTGTCAATAACAAGCTTTTATAAACATCTTTTTATTCCATTATTCAAGTTATTGTGACTAATACTAATTAGCCCTTAGAGCAAAAACTCACTCATCTTCTTGCATTTATTCCTCCTACTTTTATAAACCTTCATTAGTAACAATTGGTTAGTTTTTCTCCAGATTACACATTCTTATGTGGGAGAGCATAAAAAGACAAATTTACTACAAAACAATACACCTATTCTGCACTTCCTCTTCATCCATTAAACCAGCTGTCCTACCAAGGAATAAAATCAGATTATTTGACATATACTCTTGACACATCTGTGTTGGAATCTGACAGGTGATGATGAGTGTTTATTTGTAAATACTTCCTGGGTTAATATTGTTTTGTTATTTTTCTAGTGGCTCTCTGGATGTGGAGCTGAACCTCACAGACTCAGCATTTCCTTGGACCCTCTGCTATCCTCCTATCTACAAAGAGTAGCTGGAGAGAAAGGATAAGTAATTTTTTGCATTAGAACCTACAAACACTCACATACACACACACATTCATCAATCATTCAGGAACCCTTTTTACTTTCCATGTGATTCAGTGACATAATTATCGATATTATTTTAAAAAATACTTTCTTTGAATATTTCTAAACAGAACAGAAAAGCAGCCTAGGAACTCTTTTTGTTTTATACTATAATTCACCTAAAGATGCAGATGTAAAGATGTTAGCTCTCTAAAGGATACAAAGGATAAAAAAATCCACAGGAGGCAAGAATAAGTTATTTAAGCATTATTAGCTTTGTCTACAGGATGCCAATGCATATACAACAAATGCTTCAACTAGCTTTTATTTCTGACTAAAAGTCAGCATGCGATTTCATCCCTAGCTTAGCTCATAAAAGTACTGCAGAGGTCACAGAAAAAAAGAGAAACTTTTATACTGCAGGAGATTTTCTTTCCTGTGTTTTCCTATGACCACGTCCCTCTGCACTTGCTCACAAAGATCTGCTTTTAAAGAGGTTTAGTCTTCACCTTCAGTTTTCTCCTTCCATGGCCATTAGCAAATATTAAACATGAAAGCTATGTCAAGAGCAGGACAAAAAAAAAAAAAAAAAAAAAAAAAAAAAAAAAAAAGCGCTTAATTTTACTTCCCTCTGTATTTTCTGTATTTCATGCTTTTCAAACACAATTTTTCCAATGAATGTATAATTAAGAACAAACAAGAGACCCTTTTGTAAAGTAGGTGTCTATATGTCCAAACATATTTCACTAATACTGAAACTAGAAGCCTTGGTCCTCTCTGTCGTGTTTAATCTGGTTTGGAAGTACAGGAGAAATCAGCAGAAAATGCAGGAGAAATCCCAGGAGAGAAACATATACAGGATTCCCAGACACCCCACTCTCCCATAAAAATAATAGTAATCATTTAAAAACCCACACTGAAACAACAACGAAAATCCCACCCTTTGAAAACTCTGCAGTTTTGTATGAGGTGCCTTTCCTGTTTCCCAGGCAACTTCAGAGACACAGCAATGATGTATTTATATATATATAATATATGTGTGTATGTGTGTGTCTGTATTGAGTGAAATAAAACTCAGGATCAATTCTCTCTAAAGCAGTAGACTTTAAGGAACCCGAAATTGAATAAGCTTTTTCGGAACTCTGGCGTCAACATTATTGGTAACTAATGGTAACTCTGCATCGCATATTTGACACAAATTCATTCCAAGCAGGGGGAAAAGGGAACGCAGGAAGGCAGAGGGGTGTGACGGCTCCTCTGGAGAAGCCACTCCGGGGGGAGATTTGTACGTCCAGCAAAGGATTTCCCGACAGCAGCAACACAAGAGAGCAGAATTCTCGGCTCTTTGCAGGGGCTGTGCTCACACAGAGCTGGCGGTGCCGGTGCCGGGCGGCCAGCAATGCCGAGAGCACAGGATCCACTGCCCACTGTGCCCGGCTGCGGATCCCGGGGAGGAGCGCTCCCTCAGACACTCACAAAGCGGTTTGGCTTGGAAAGGACATTAAACACCATCCTGTTCCAACTACTCTGCTGTGGGCAGGGACACCTTCCACTCGAGCAGGTTGCTCGGTGCCCCATCCAACGCGGCCTTGAGCGCAGCCAGGGATGGGACATCCCCAGCCTGTGCCAGTGCCCCACCAGCCTCACAGCACAGAATCGTTTCCTAATATCCAGTCTGAAATGAATGAAATGTAAGAAATTCCCTTTTTTTTGACACAGTCTGTCATTTGTTAAGAAAGTTATGCTGTTTAAAATGTTATGCCAGTTGTAACCTGTCTGTTAAGGAAGTTATGCTGTTTGTACCAAAATTTGTACCCCCAAAACCTTATTCCAAGTTGTATACCCCCTCTAAAACCCCGGGTTCCCTTCCCCTTCCGTCGGGCTAGGCTGTCCCCATTCCCCGCCGGCTCCTCGAGCTGCCGGCCCCGCCTAATAGGAAAATCCAAGGACTTCCATGGTGCACCGCTCCAAACCGAAGTGCAGTTGCCGGCAAGCGGACCCAAAAGCCGGGACCCGGCACAAAATCCAGATAAAAGGGAGACACTACAACAACGAGAAGACCCTCAGCTACCTAAAGACTGAATTCTGCTTCTGCCGCCTCGCCATAACCACAAAGAGACTGGGAAGAAGTGACGCCCCTAGACCACAGGAGCCCAGTTGGGTTGCCGGGGATTCCCGCGAGATCGGACCCTCCCGACTCTGCTGCGGGGAGAGCAGCAGCTTCGCCTGGCACCTGATCCTCAGCGGCGACAGGAGCGAGGGCGGCGACAGGAGCAGCGGCGGCGCAGGCGACCCCTCGAGTTCCCCCTTTAAAGAGCTGACTAATAAAGGCTTTTCAAAGGAGCAGGTCTCCTGGCCCGTTTATAACACAGTCTAAACCTACACTCCAGTTTGAACTCATTCCTCCTTGTCCTGTCACTACATGCTCTGTAAATAGTCTTTCTCCATCTTTCCTTAAGGCTCCCCTCAGGCAGTGGAAGGCCGCCACCGGCTCACCCCAAAGCCGCCTCTTCTCCGGGCTGAACAACCCCAGTTGTCTCACGCTTTCCTCCATCCCTCTGATTAACTTGGTGCCTGTCTCTGGATTCTCCACCACGGCCCTGTCCTCGCTGTGCCGGGGACCTCCCCACCCCTCCTCCGGCTGTGCAGGGCCGCTCCCGGAGCCCCGCCCGGCCCTGCCCGCCCGGCGGAGGCGGAGCCGCGCAGGAGCCGCCGCTGCCGGAGCCGCCGCGGCCATGGAGGAGTTTCACCCGCACAACGATGAGGTAGGGCCGCCGCCGAGCCCGGGCCCCTCCGCCCGCCCGGGGCCCTCCGCCCAGCCCCGGCCCTCCGCCCAGCCCCGGCCCTCCGCAGGGCCCACGGGGCGGCTGTTCCCTCCGGGAAGGAGCCGTGGCGCGGGCCGCTGGGGCTGTCAGACTGCGGCCATTTTTCCAGGGAAAAAAAAAAAAAGCCCCATTTCCGTGGGAAAATCCTGGGAAGTGCCGGGCCCGGTCACAACGCCGCGGGCCGGTCCTGTCACTGCGGGCAGAGGAGCCGGTCCTTCCCCCGCCGCCGCTTCAGGGCTCCGGCCACCGGTTTTTACATTAAAATTAATCAAAAATCCAAGCGACTTAAACATTAATGCCCTTGAGGTTTCTGCCCCTGCCCAAGTGTTTGGAGTTCGTGGCTGTGAGCACACGGGAAGGTGCCGTGACTGCTCTGGGAGCCAAGGCAGGTGCCCGTGAGCAGGAAGGAGTAGAGAATAGGGGGAATTAAAAGCAGCCAGCTTTTTCTGTGCTTGACAAAGGTATTTGGGTAAGGTAATGACTGTGCAAAGCAGCCTTTCAGATATTAGGTTTGCAAAACCGTGTGTTGCCCTTGGGAAGCAAAACCTAACCTGTGGGATAGCAAGTTTGTGACTCCGGTAAAAACACAGATTAAGACACAGAGGAAAAAAAAATATTGTTTAATTTTTCCTGGACAATATTGCTGTGACAAGCATAGATACGGTGGAATATAATTTTTACAGAATATGTAAAATGAACCTCATTATTCACTGAGGTCTGAGCTTTTTGGCCACACTCAAACATCACTAGAAAAGCAATGCTAAATAACAAATGTACGCTGCTGAGGAAAAAGAGTAATATTTTAAAATTGTACTAATGGACTACAATGCAAATAACTAATCATTATGTGTTCCTTAAACTATAATTCGTTTATTTTCTGACAAAAATAATAATAATTCACTTCTATTGCAGATGATCTTCAATGCTGATGAGGCCCACAACATAGTTAAGGAGGTAGGTTTTCGCTAACAGCTGTATTTCAAAGAAATTCTTTACCATACTTTGCACAGTAGTGAAAGTAGTTATCTTTCTTGACTCTCCCAGTTAAATATAAAATTAAATAGAATTAGTATTTATATAAAGACAGAGAATAACTTGGAGCTGCTTTAAGCTTCATCTATTGCTCTCTTCAACTACCTAAAGAGGAGAAGGTAGATGAGAGGAGAGCCAGATTTGCATTACAGTAGAAAGAGTCAGGGTGACAGTCATAAGCTGCAAGGGAAATTCAATCTATTTTTTCCTGTTTCTTCAGCTACAGAGTCACTGGAGAGGTTGCAGAGACAGTCTTCATCCTTAGGGATTTTTAAAACTTGCCTGGACAAGGCCTTGAACAGTGTGACTTGGAAGTTAGCATTGGCATGTGTGGGAGGTTGCACTCTCTGAGCTCCTTGTTCTAGCTTTAAATATACATTTTTTTACAGAGAAAGAACAGGATGAAAGTGAGTAGCCTGATAGTCTAAATTAAATACCTAGTAACTAGAAAGTGGTTATTGAGAAGCCTGTGGCTCACAGAAGCTCTCAGGTTTTGCAGGGAAATAGTGTTTTGAGACGGGGGTTTCTAGAGGGACTCTGCAGGTCCTTTCCCACCTGCACTTTTTGAAGCTGCTCCAGTACATCACAGCAAGCTCTTGGATGTTAGATAAACAACAATTCAGCCCTTTATGTAACTGTCCCTGCCTTGTAAAGCCAAATACGGTGTGGCACTCCAGACACTGGGAATAAAGCCTGGCGTTTCTGCCTCTGACTAGAAGCTTAACCAGGCCCAAGGAGCTCCAGCACTGGGTACACCTCTGGAAGGACCAAAATCCCTGAGGGGTCTTTTCCCTCTTGTGTTTTCTAGTGTGTTTTGTGACTGTTTGTTTCTGCTGACTCCTTTGGCCAGCTTTGTGCAGTGTGGCCAGAATTAACTGGGCTTTTCAAAATCTGGGGCACAAGTCTCTTACACAGCCTTTAGTGGGGGATTAGTGCATGGAATACATCTTACTGAGTCAGAGGAGAGCACAGTTTTACTTCCCTTACCTTTTCCAGGTGTGTGTTTCTTAAGCAAATTCCTCAACTTTAAGAATTATTCATCAGCACATAATTCTGATGAATTATGGATTCTTCTAAGGAGCAGACAATGCAATTTAAGAGCTACAGTTTGGGAGAAGACTTTTTGTTCAATCATTTTAAGTTTCAAGCAAGTGTTGACCAATCTGTAGCTGTGGGAGAACACCCAATTTTCAAGCAGTTCAGATATTTCTTATGCTGCAAGATACCACCCTTGAGTATCTTCCTCATCTTTTAAGCAGGGATGTTCATTTCACTGTTGTCACTCCATCTCTGAAGGTTTTGGAGTTTTGCTTAAGTGTCTGAAAGGTTGGCTAGCTCAAGCTGATATTATTGGTTCGAGTAGTACCACCCCACCACAGCAGCTTCTGAAAGGCAAACTGGAGCTGGCAGTCATTAGGAGCAGTGGGATGTGTTAGGATCTTCACTGGTAAATAGATCCATTCACTTGGTATCCAAAGAGTATGGGTGAGGCATTTCCTGCAAGAAATGTTTACTCAGAGCCTCATTTTTATACCTGTAATATTGTGGTAAATATGTACTAAAAATAAATTTCCAAGAAGGGTCATTTTACTTCCCACTCAGCAGGTGATACCTAATGATCTTGAGTGATTTAAAGTAACTTAACTGCCAGAAAAAATTCCCTCAGATTATGCAAAACATTTTATAATTTTACATTTTGAAGTGTATTTACTCTAAGTATTTTTCCCTCTGTTCTAGTGCATAGAAAGTGTTTTAGGCAAGGCAGATTATAATCAGAACAAAGTCAACCAGTGGACTGCTGCTATAGTAGAACAGTCGCTGACCCATCTGGTGAAACTTGGGAAAACCTATAAGTACATTGGTAAGTAAAAGCAGCTGTACTTGTAACACAGGCAATCACAGTAAATAATTACTGAAAGGTTCAGGGGAATGCTGTAAACAAAACAGAGCAGGTACCTGAACTCTTCTGTTACGCAGATTTTTAGTAATACCTGTGGTTAAGCTCTGGCAGTTTTACCTGGGCTGAGCATGCTGGCAACACTTAACACAGAAGATTGCATGTTACATAGTCTTTCCTGATTGTTAAGCAACCCTAAGACAATTATATCAACCTATTAGTATCAGTTCAAGAAAAAATTGCTATCTTTAATAATATTTTCAATCAGATTAAGCCTCCTCTAAATAGAAACATCTAGAAGACTTTAGTCCTGTAGGCAGAGTGATGTCCCATTATATTTTGGTGTATACCTGTGGAAGGAAAAAAAGGTAAATAAGAAAGTTTAACCAATTTTGGTTCTTTTATGGAGTGTGTGGGTCCTTGTGTGGATGTAATAGCAAGTGTTTACACTCTGTTCTGTTTTGAAAGTCTTGGACTCAGGTTGTCAGTGGTTTTATGACCATTGCAGGTCAGTCTAGAAAAGCTGCACATTGCTGGAGTGTGGTTTCAGACAGGGGTCAACAAGCATTTTTGGGAAACAACTCTCATCAAGTCTGCTGTGCCTATGAGGAGAGCACCTGCAATCCCATTCTGTAATGGGATTACAGCACAAGCTCTATCTAAATAGTTTAAAAGATAAAAGCCATAATCCTATTAGCCAGTGTTTTGTTGAAGCTATTCTCTTCCTGTGAGTAAAAATAATCATTAAATGAGTAACAAGGTCTTGAGAAAAATACTGGGGCCAAAGGTGTTGTAAAAAAGGTTTTGTCTTAGCTGAATGCCACATGCCAGCCCTTTGGAAATGTAGTACAGGCTCGAGTTTGTAAATGCTGAATGATTCACCTGTTCTGCTGTAATTCCCTGGTTTTACACCTGCATCTTGCAGTTACCTGTGCAGTGATGCAGAGGAGTGGAGCTGGTCTCCACACAGCGAGCTCATGCTTCTGGGATACCACAACTGATGGTAAGTTTCCCCATCCAAACAGACAGTTTGTAATAAGAGAAATGTTACTTCTTGCTCAGTTGTAGTAGTTGGGTTGAACATTTTTGGGAATGACTGTGGAAGCAGTAATTTTGAGGATGAGGTGTACAATCCCAGCAAAAATGTTACCAGTCAGTGGCAGTATTAAGAGCAGTTGCTTTTTAAATTATGAGAAGCAGTGATAGAAAAGCCTTTCATTCTGAAACAAGAGTCAAAACATTTAATCCTCTCAGCTGAAGAGGCAGAAAATGTTACTCACAGTAAATATGGGGTAGCCCTAAACATATCTGCTTGCTGTGAGGAGACAGCTACTTTGGAGGAGAAAAGAGCTTAGTGAAAAATAGAAATAGTTTGACTTACTTATGTGTTTCAGCTGTGTAACTGCCAGCCAGGCTTTGGATGCATTGTATTGCTTCAAAATTAGTTCTAAATAGATTTTTTTCACAGGTTGAGAATATCACAGGCAAATAAAATAATTTATTGTCTGTCACAGATTCAGGAAGGTCTTTTTAGAAGAGGGTGTCAAGGTTTAAGTTTAAAACAGAGAGGGCCTCAAAAAGTCAACCAACCTTAAAAAGAAATCATAATATAAAGTTAAGTAAACACAGTTTAATCTTCATGTTTCTTTTGCTTGTACAGCATTGATACAACAGAAGAGCAAGAACAGAAAGTAAAATACACTGGAATATATTTTATCCAGTCCCTTTTCTGATTTCTTATCTGATTGTCATACCATTTCATGGTATGGAAATTTCAAGGATTTTTGCAAGTCCAGCTTTTAAAGAAAGTTACTGGAATGGTGGTGTCCTGTTAACTGTCTTAAGTTTACAATGCTCACATTAGGTAGCAAACAATGTGTAAGTTAATGAAAATGTTTTGATTTTAGTTTTTTTATAGTCAAGCTGACAAACTACTATTTCCCTTAAATTACAACTTAAATATTCATAGTAATCTGGCATAATTTACACTTCAATAAAGTGACTGTAGTAAAGACAACAGAATTCTATTTTAATTTTGTAATAATCTCTTCCAGGAACCTGCACAGTGAGATGGGAAAACCGAACCATGAACTGCATTGTCAATGTGTTTGCTGTTGCTATTATCCTGTAGCTGGTTGGAAGAGAAATAGGAGCCACACCGAAGCCTTTAAAAAAATAAATCATCCTAACATATGGCTAAATATTTCAAACTATTATTTGTTTCTGTATGAGGAGCATACAGAAGTTCTCTACAGAGAGCATACAGTCTAAGCCAGTTCTCATAGATTAGTTATCTGAAAGCTAGCAAAAGAAATTTAATATATATATCTATATGTATCTATCTGAAGAGAAAATTTTAGTAATTTAAGTATTTATAAGTATGTTAATGAAAAGTTACCACAGAGATCAGTAGAATTTATGTCAAAGTTAATATCAAAGATATTTCATTCCAGAGGATAAAAACACATCAAATGAAATGTCAAAGGGCAAGCAAGACCTCTCAGGACTATGATGCCTTTGGGAACAAATTATGAACACAATTCAGAGTGGATATACTGTAAACAATACTGGTTCTCCATGCTTGATGAAACAAAGCAGACTCTCCCTTGGAATGCTGGTGCTTGTGAAATTGCATGAGCATCACCTTTTGGCCAAGCATGAATGTTTACATGGACACCAGATCCAGGTAAGCTTTTCCTCTGGAGGCAGATGAGAATTTTGCTGGGACAAACGTGAAATATATCCAGTCCTAACAGAATTCTAATTTGTCTTCAAATGAAGAGCATAATATTTGTTAGCAATTCAGGGAAACACGCTGGCGATCTGATACCAGCCCTTAATTCATCATTTGTAAATCTGAAAACATTCTGAAGGTACTTAAATTTGATTTTATTCCATGATTACAGGATTTGTGACAAGCACTTTATTGGTTCCTCATGCAGTAGGCAGGAGCTAGGGCAGTATGACTGCACCCATGCTCCAAGTAGGATTAAAGTGATCAGTGGGAAGGCACACACATTTCTAGAGGCTCTTGTTAGCTTTGAAAGTATTTATCAAAGTAATGTGTCTGTTGTTTATAAGAGTTTTCCTACATTCTCTAAATCTAGGATTGAATCTTAGTCCTGTGAAATAAAACAGTTAAGTTTTCAGCACAAAGAATTCCCCTCCTTTAAAGATTTATGCAAGTGCTTAACTTTGCTCATCTGATGAGTCTTAACTTGAAATATTCCACATGGAAAAAAAAAAGCGTTTGCACACCTGCAAGTATTTGCTGGATTGGGGCCTACATTTATGTTGATAAATGCACAAATTATATGATTAAGAGATGTATCAATACCAAAAATGCCTAAATGATTGCTGCCACTAAGTGGCAGCTGCATTAAGTTGTTTTCTCAGATGCTGCTTAAGGATAGAATTTTTTGTTTATACTGTATGTCTTTGAAAGAGACTGGTAACAGCCTAACAGTACTGTAGGGCTGTTCTGAATTTGAAGAAAAGAATATTAAAGCACTATTAGGCAGTTTTGTTCTATTTGGGTTGTTTTTCAGATAACTGACTATTAGGGTATGGAACAAGTGTCCTGTGCAAAGAGCAAGCTAAAGAATATTTTGCTGCTTAGATTGTGTATATGTATAGCTAGTGTGACACTACAGAAGGAGCCCTGTGTATGTGTAGTTTACAATACTGTTCAAAGTATCTTGCTTTGCAGACAAATAATATTCTGCTTTTACCGAAGTGCAAGTAAAATTAATGCTGTAATACTGCATTTGCCAAAGGCAAATGTTGTGTGAAATGTGTGTGGTATGTTGTACTGACCTTCAAATGTGGATTAATAATTAAGCATTATTTTGATTATGATAGAAATTTCTGAATTAGGTTCCAGCATCCAAGAGCAAATTGTGGAACTGACAAAAATGCATTAGTTTCCCTCATATTTGGGCTTGTGCATGCAAAAAAAATATGTGGGGCAGCAACTGGAAGAGGGTTTGGTATGATCAGTATGGTTAAAGAAGTGGGTGAGTAAAAGCAGTGGTGGCTGTTGTGCTTCTATCGTAGGTATTGAGGTGCAATCTCAGAAGAAATATTCCACATAGCCACTTGTAATCTCATTTGGTATTTTTGCTTTACTTGAAAACCAGATGCACTTAGTAAGACTATCAGTTTAATGAGGCCTGGTGAAGCTCCTCCTGCAGGAGAACCCTAGAAAATACTGCTTAATTATATGACTGTTTCAATTTTCTTTTGACCAAAAAAAAATAAAGTTTTGCCTTAGTTGTATTTTGCTTTTTGTTCTTGATCAATATAAAAAGGAACTGAGAAAAATATTCTTCTTACTTCCCTTCACTTCACTACAATAATGAGAACTTGGGAAATACATTGAAGATGCATTTTAGAGACAAAATCTTGTAGAAGTCCTGTTTCAGGCTTGGCCTGATTTCTTACACCTGTATTTCTTACACCACTGTTTCTCACACCTTTTCCCTGTTGTGTATCTTCATGGTGCAAGTTAAAGCTTTTACTACAGAAAGATTATTATGAAACTCCGGGAGAAGTATTTTCATTCTGCATCATGTCCTAGTAAACTTAACTTGTTTTCTGTCTTTATTTTCCCCATCCTCTGTAGGTACACTACTTTTAACTCCTAACAAATGCTGAACATTACCTGCTTTTCCAAGTAGTTCATTTCAAGGATAAATCCATGAAGTGCAGGCTATGAAAGCCCACAGCATTTCACTGGTATTTTCTATCAATACATATTTTCTTTGGTTTTGTATCAATAGTACGTATCACAGCCAGCTCCAAAACTTTCTGAATAGACCAACAAATACCATCACTCTTCAAACTGACTCAAAATATCTCTTACAGGATAACTGATTTTCTTTCTTACATATGTTTTAAGAAACAAAAAGGAGATAAAAATCACAATCTCTTTGCCCTCTATTCAGTTAGATTTGCTTTTGCTGCTTTTTGTTAGCAACAACGCTAGTCCAGAACTGGAATATGCATACTTACTGGCATACATACTTACTTTTATTTTCTTTTTTTTTTTTTTTTTTTTGGTGGCAATCAGGGACACGAGTTGTGGTTAACAATGGGGATCTTATTAACAGAATTAAGGTACAGCCCATGTACAGGGAGCTGTGTGTTCCCATGTATGATTTCATGATGAAAGACACCAGCTGTTCTTCCCACGCAGGTTTTGTTAATGTAAACAGAGAAGTGTTAAAGTAAGGGAGCAGATTTGTTACTTTCCTTCTTATTGCCTGCTGGGTGTCTGCCAGCAGCTCGTTATCTTTCTGACGGCTGTGATCCCATTACACTCGGTCTGTGCCACCAGTGCAAAGTCTGGTGTGTTCAACTCAGATTCCGACAATCTAAAGCACTCCCAGAAGCCACTGAAATCCCAGCTTGCAGCCAGGCCACGTGGAGTTGGACCTGAATGTCAGCACACTGATATTTTAAATACACCATAAAAGAAGCTATTGGCTCCTTGGAGCCTGTATGCATCAGTACAGTGGCTGCCCTATAGAGACAGATGGGGTTTATTTTAATCCAGAGAGCAGTTTCTGTAATGAGCAATTCTTACCTGATTATTGGGATGTGCCTTGCTGCCTCCTGTGCCATCTGACCAGGTAATTTTATTTCCATTTAATTTGGAGAGGGATTTTCTAGCACAGTCATGGTGTTGATAAAAGCACAGAGCCAGTGTACACCTCCCTCAGAATATCCTGACTCAGGAAGTTCTGTCTGCGTGCTGCAGGACCTTCCCAGCTCAAAGCCAGCACCAATTAGTCTCTCAGGGAGTATCAGCTCAGAGGTGATATCCTGTAAATGCAGCCATAAACCCAGCTGTACCCTGACTCTAAAGCTGTGCAGTCACATTTATTTCGTGTTGCCTGTGAGCCGCTCTGCCTGCTGGGTCTGTGCCAGGTAAGGGGTCTGTGGACACTGGCTGTGTATGGGATGATTTCTCTCTCCCCCCTCCTCAAAGAAAGCTGCAGCCAAACTCCACATGCCCGCTGAGGGAGATTTTTCTATTTTGATGAGTCTAAATCACCCCTGAATAACTGGAGGTTTTAGCTCCCATATTCCACCAAGCATCTGTTTTCAGACACAGGAAACATATGTGGCAGCAGCTCTATTTGTTACATAAAAGTTTTCTAAAAAGAGACAGGGTGGTGCTAGAATAACAGCTGCAAACACCCCTGAAACTCCCATCCAACATCTGATCTAAAATGACTTGAAAAGGGGAATAAGAGTCACAGAAACACCTCCCTTGTAATTATGGTTTGTGTCAGGCACTTATCCTTATGCAAAGGACCTACTGGGGTCACAGAGCACAAGTACTTGAAGCAAAAGAAATGGGAAGGCAAGTTTTGTAGTGACACTGACATTTTAAAATTTTATGGGTTTACTCTATCAGTAAATTAATAACAGTAAATTATAATATATGCTTATGAGGCTTCACAGCATAGAGACAACAGTCCAGAATCAAAGCCATCAAATTCCCCATCCAGAGGGGAAGGTGAGGAGATGACTTGACTGGCTCAGCTGCAGCACATTCAAACTCTTCTTTCTAGGCAGCAGATTCTCCTCCTCATAGATCTGTATTGGATGTAATTCAAATAATTTCTAAACAGCACCTCCTAGAGTATGAAACATTACCATCCTACCTGCAAAAACATCCATACATGTGGTAATCACCTTAGGAAGCATCAAACATTCCCTGCTCCATGATTTTGTAGAGTTTACTGCGATTTTTAAGACATCTGTTGTTCAGTGTTTATTCATGACCAGCTGGGTAAAATTAGAGGTTGGGGGAAGGAGGATGAATGAAATTAAGTCTTTATTTGACAAAAATTAGTATATCTTCCTATGGAACTTTCACCACACACGCACATATATATATTTCTAAATGTGCTCATCCCTTTTTATTTATCCATATTCCTAACGATTTTGAGTCAGACAGAGACAATATTTTTCATTTAAAATTCATCTCTTGTTGCTTATTTCCACTTCACCAATGTCTAGGCATCAAGACAAGGACTCCACACTGTTCATACAAACAAATATCCAGAGATAATACATTCAGCATTTAGATATTGGCCAGCATAAGTGAGAGGGTGAGGTAACAGCAAGTTTGTGGCTGACTTTACTGGTGTTCACAGCACTCGGCTCCAAACAGGAATGACTTATCCAACCTCTGTCAATAACTCTGGGGGCTTTTTTTTTTTCCTGTGTGGTCTTCTGTAGCAGCTGTTCAAAGTGATCTGGCCAAATCTCACAAGGATCTACTGCAGGTTTCAAGTGAGGCCATTTGTTAGTCTGAAATATATTTATGACTATGTAAAAACCTCACAGAAGAATGCTGTAATAGCTGTATAGTGTTCATGCCTGAGTTAAATGTTTTAGGAAATTATCTTACACAGTAGGCACAGTTGTAGCTGGGTGGTCTGGTGATGTTGTGAGCAAATTGCAGTTGCCTATTTCATGCCACTCATTACAGGTCCTCTCAGTAATAGTCGAAATTATTTTTGTAGGGGAAAAACCTTGAAAGTTGGCTTTAGAAAGGAAGGAACTGAGAAGATTTAATTAAAATTTATATCTGGATCAGCTGAGGCTTAGGGATCAGAGCTGAGATCTCCCAAGCTCTTATCTTTGTAGCATTGCTTTGACATCATAAGCAACTTACACACTTACCTTAGGGGGGTTGTGTGGTGTCTGTGCAAAGTTCACGCTTTGTTTGAGTACAACTGGAAAATGCACAATTCCATTTTGGTCTCCATGAGTAGCTCCACATGAAGCAAACCAAGACCTCTCTGAACAGGCAGTTGTGCTGCTACTGTTCCAGGGACAGCTATAGCAGGAGAGCAGTGGCCTGGGGTGGCTGGTGTGGGGCCAGCCAAGGAGGAAATTGCCCTGGCTTGCAGGTTTAGAAGTCGTATTTATGGCACACAACAGAAATTTGTTACACAACAGCCAGGGGCCGTTATGGTTGTGGCATTCCTCTTGAAACCCATATTTTCCTGTGAAATTGTCACAGCCTCCAGGAAACATAAGGCTGCCAACTGCCTGTCTTTGCTGGGCTGGCAGATACCCACAGATGCTCTTCTTCTTTCCCCACTGGGAATTCCGGAGTCAGGGCCACAGTTGCAGCTGTGAGCTGGGTGTGACAGTCACCCACCCATTTTCTCACTTGGCTGGTTTGGTATTACCTGTTGAGACCAGTAAAATAAGTTTTTGTACTCATGCTTAACTACAGATGTGACATACTTTTGATATCAGCTTGCTTCTATTTAAAATACCTTCCCTTAAGACTGACATGCATGTGTTAGATCACAAGAGTAATGATATCTATTGATGCTGAAGAGATGTCAGTGAGTTAAAATTAAAACTGGTGTTACATATTGCCACCTCCTTCATTCACCCACTGCAGCTGGTCAAGCAGCTGTACAATCTCCTAAATACTTTCTCTTTATAAGCCAACTTGAAACTGAGGAAAGCAAAGCAGAGAGGCAGTGTAGGAGGGCAGGAAAACACCCACAGCTGAAACAGAAACTGAAGAAAGAATTGAGCTTCCAATTTACTTCTCATTTTCCACACTCCAACTCATAGAGCCAACCCTGACATGCATCTGAATTTAAAAAAAAATTGGTCTCTATCCCTCCTTTCCCAGTTATCAGTTTGTTCCCTCAGCTCCTATCTTATTTCTTTAGGAAACAGATTAAACAAATAGGCCAAACTTGGAAACTGATCCTAAGCAAAACTGTAGCCACTGGAATGTGTGTTTCTGGTTCTACAGAACAGATTAGGCGGTAGCAGCAAGTAGTAGTATTGTTTTCTCACATTGTTATTACTGTATCATCCAGAAGCAGTAAGTTTGGAACATGCCAGCTATGCTTGGTTGTTATTCAGGCATAAAAAAAAAATCCCAACTACTTCAAAGAGACTTCAAAGCCATTCAGTTGACTGTGGAAAGAAAACTGAATAGATGGACACAAGAGGCCCTAGGAACACAAAGAGCACTATCAGGCACTCCAAATCCGTGGTCCTAGTGAAGGAATTTGAGCCCAGCAGCTGTCTCAAGCTGAGGGCAGAGATGAAGTCTCTGAAGAGGGTCATTGCTGAACATGTTGGTGCCCACGTTGGGAGCAAAAAAACGGAGGGTAGGGAAACTACCCTTGTAGTTTCCTACTTGGAAACTTTATTCACAGCATCGAGAGTTACACTGAGCTAGAAATCAGACAGAAGAAGTTTAGATCAAAATGGAAGAATCAACAACATGATAAAATAATTTTTCAGGTATGGATGGAAGAGAAGTTTGGTAGTTGTATTAGCAGGAAATTGTTCCTATTAGCTTTTTAAAAGATGAGAGCATTCTTGAGTCGGGTGGAGAAAAGACCATGATGTGAGAGAGGTTCCCTTGTAGCATGTGTGACATTTACAAGGTAAGCAAAGTCCTGAGCAGCCTTTCCCATAGGCATTTTCCTCACCAGGATAAATACCTACTTGGCATGTAAGGCAGCTCTTTGCCAGCTTGCCGTGCCAGTATTTCTCTCCTGATACCATTCCTTAAGCAGTTTAAAATTAAAAGCTGTTCCTATTACCTGGCATGAATAGTGTTTCCATCCTTTGGTAAGGATGAAAAGCTTTTTTTTTCCTTTCAAGCTACCCAGTAGCTTGAAAGAAATTAAAGTGCTGTGGACATTACCTAAACAAGGACAGAACATCTGTTACTTTTAAAAGGGAAGTGACATCTTAATGGGTTACAGCTTAGTCTTTGCAAATGACTTGAAAGTGACATGAGGACTTTCATCATTTTCTTGGGTTTGGGGCTGGTTTCTGTTGCTTACATAAATGGAAGTGTGTCTGGTAAATTTTCCTAGTAGGCAGTTGCCTGTATCTATCACCCTCTGACTAAGTCTGAGAAATGAAGATTTTTATGCAGCGTGAACAGTTGGGGGATGCTGGTTTTTTCTACCCAGCCTCAAAAGCAGACTCATACAGAGTCTGTCATCATGTCAGCCTATCCTGGGCTGCATCAGCAGCACCGTGGGCAGCAGGTGAGGGAGGGGATTCAGCCCCTCTGCTCTGCTTTGCTGAGACCCCACCTGCACAGGGGGTTCCAGCACAGCAAGGACATCGACCTTGGAGAGAGCCCAGAGGAGCCACCAAGATGACCCAGGGGAATGGATCATCCTCTGCTACAAGGAAAGGCTGAGAGAACTGGGATTGTTCAGCCTGGAGAGGAGAAGGCTTGGGGGTGGCCTAATTGTGGCCTTCCAGTGCCTGTAGGGAGCTGACAAGGAAGATGGAGCAAGACTCTTGACAAGAGCCTGAAGTGACAGGACAAGGGGAATGGGTTCAAACTGACAGAAAGTAGGTTTAGATTGGATATAAAGGTGAAACTCTTTACTCTGGTGGTGGTAAGACACTGGGACAAGTTGTCAGAGAAGCTGTAGCTGCCCCATCCCTGGAAGTGTTCAAGGCAAGGCTGGACTGGACTCTGAGCAGCCGGGTCCAGAGAAAGTTGGCCCTGACTATGACAGGAGGGTCGGAATGACAGGGAGTTCAAGGTCCCCTCCAACCCAAAGCATTCATCTCTCATCTGTCTTCAAGACCTCTCCCCAAATGTCACTACAAAGACCTCCTCTCTCATCTGTCACTGCTCCCTGTACCCTGCTCACTCACAGTTAACCACCCCACCACCACGGGAGGTTTTAGAGCATAAAGCACTTACAGAGGGCAGCAGGGCACAAAGGGCTTTAATAGGATCTTGTCTTTTTGCAGGCTGTAAGCAAAGAACAGTGGAAAATGCTGTAAATACGCTGATATATTGACTTTGTACTGCAGTGCTCAGGCCAACACTCACATCACTGTGGTTACCCAGGAGGAAAACTTGGGGGGTTCAGAGTGTCTGCCTGGGGTAAAGCTTCTGGAACGGCCCAGGCAGTGGTGTGAAGATACACAACAAACCTGCAGTCCCCAGATTGTCAGTTCATTTAATGTGATGGCTTTTACAGTGGTACCAGCTGATCATCTGCCAGATTAATGCAAATGCAGACAATGGGACATTCATTAAATTACCAACAACAACGACTATCTTGATGCAAGATTCCCTGGCTGTGTTTGCAACACAGACTCAGCTGCCACACCGAGGATGTGAAATGGCAGGGAAATGGCTCCCTTCCAGGTGCAGCAACAGCTGTGGCAGACACTATAATCTTCAGAGGTTTCCTGTAAAGTGAATACAAGCTAATGCTGGGACACTGAGCATCAGTTAAACCTCTGGACGCAGAATTTCACTGCAACTCGTGTTGCTTTACACGCTGTTTTTATCATAATTTCCTTTGGCTTGTAGCCTAGGTCTTTCCTATCAAGTCCTTAATTTATGCATGTGAGATGAACAAGAGTGATGGACAGTGATCCACATATTAACTTGGCCATTTGCAGCCCTATTACAATGAAAGTATTGCATGAATTGCTAACAGTTATTGAGGGGAACTTTCACAATTTTGAGTCAGAAGATGGCTGTTCACAACCTACAGGGTTCTTTTTCTGTCTCTTCAGGGGAATTTGCTTTAGAAACTGTTTCTCACAGTTGATTTGCAGTCTTTGCTGATTATTTCCTTTCTGCTGTCTGAGCGAGGGTAAGGTTTCAGAGGGCTTGAGTGAATTTACCACCTGAAAAGAGGCTTGAGCTAGGACTGGTTGCTCAGATGAAAGGGAAGTATGAGAAAAAAGCAGAGGGTGATAAAACTTCAGCAGCAATTGCCTTCATTATCAGTTCATGGGAACTAGTACAGGCTCGGGTTGTCTTACAGGGAAATTCACACATGCTCTGACTCCATGGCATTGCAGGGTAGGAAACTCTGCAGGTCTATAGAGGCAAAGAGTCTGTGATATGAAATTGGACAATTTCTGTGCCAAAATGCCCTGCTATTTACACTGGTACTGACAGCTTCATTTTGGCTGGCCTGCAAGAAGATTACAGCAATTGCCTCGTTCCAGCTCTTCCCTATGCCATTCCTGCACCCAGGAAAATTCCACCTGAATTTTCTCAGTGTTGTCCATCATTCAGTGCAGATCTCAGACCTTTGAGTCCAGTCTAACTCACAGGAGTATAAAATGACAAAAACAACACATGAAGCATTTTTACTTCAAAAATTACTTGGCCAAACAAGTCTCTGCAATTCTTTTATTCCAAACATCAAAACACTTAAGGTGAACGGTATTTGCATATTTTCTGGTCTTAAACCCAGTTGACCTACAAGTGTAAAACAAATTCAACTAAAGAGTTATTTGCAGGACACTTTGCTTTGTAGATTGCTTCCAGAATAAGAAAACATCAGTTCCAAGGGGGACAGATGGTCTGATTCTCCCTTCACTGGCCTTTCCTTCCTCCATCCCTTCCTCCCTCTATGACAATGATTTGCAATGTGACTCAGCATTTTGGGGGCAGTGAGGTGGGTTTTTTTGGCCATATCCCTCATTTCTGAACAATCAAAATGAAATAAAGGTCAAATGCAAGGCTTTTTTTTACACAATAAATGTACAAATGTACTCATACATGCTGAAAATCTAGAACAGAGCAGCTCATAAATTTCTTTCTAATGCCAAATTTGAGAATTTAATATCAGAATCATTAAGCAGAAGGAGAAAATATTATTGGAGAGGTCCAAGACCGTCTGGTTTTCAGTCCAGAGGTGGCTACTGCCCTGGTCTGTAGTGACAGAGGAGGTTGCAGCAGAACCATGTTTTTGTGAGATGTTCACTCCAGTGGCTGGAGCTCAGGGTGAAGCCTTTGTGCCTCTCCCTGAACTTGCATTGAGCACAAGTATTGAAAACATCGGCAAAAACATCGTAGCAGCTGGAGATTTAGAGGAAATTTGCAGAGATTGGGAGAAGGAAGGAAGTGAATGAGCAAGAGAAGCTGGGGCACAGCAGCAATTAGAAGAGATAGACAGAGAGAAACCAGTGGTAGCTCTCTGGGCAGAAAGTCACCAGTTTGCCAGGCAGAGGAGTATCAGAGGAAAGGAAGGGAAAGGGGCCAGCAGACATGCAGAATGGGACCGGAAAGCATTTGTATCTTTCAGCAAGTCTTTCAATAATTTTCCACTCCACTGTGAGTAATTTTGCTGTTAGTCTGGGCTGGTTTGTGCTTAGTGAATGTAAATGAAACAGTAGGTTGTTAGGGTCTCTGTACCAAATGTAAAACTGAATGTCTGGTTCATGACAAGTGACTACTCCAGCTTATGTCTGTGCACCTGATGTTGTTTTATACAGTCAGGCATGAGGATCTTGAGCCTGTCAACATTTAAAACTGTAGCATCTTAATATATGCTCCTAAATTCCTTTGAGCATAGATAACTGTGTTCAGACACATGGCTCTGAATTCTACATGGAACTCACTGAAACATAAAAAAATACAATCAGTCAACATTAACTTGCCAAGAGCACTCCAAAATAGAGCAGCATCCTCAGAAACAGTGCCATAATGAGACTCGAACACTAGTTTTTTTGTTCAATAATACCTTGTGTTTCACAGGCAGCTTTTAGTTAGGAGTTTTGTTTGTTGGTTTTTTGGGGTTCTTTTCCATTTCTAATTTAGTGTAACCCACCATCTGAGAACTGAAAGGCAGAAATCCCCACCCGGAAGGGAAAGTCTTACAAGACTTCAAAGAGGAAGATCTATTTTGCAACTGGGGTGGTTTCTCACCATGATGGTGAACAGGCACAGTAGCACTTTTTTTGTAGGCTGGAGCTTAGGAAAACTTGGGTTTCATTTGCCCATATTTACATTTGGCAAATAGAGTAGAGAAGCAAGTGGGGCTAGATGAGGCCCAGTCATATCAAGTTCTTTCTTGAATATACCATCTGAGTATGGACCAGTTCTGTGTCCTCTCCAAAGCCCCATTCCAGTTTCCAAAGTCAAGGTGAGACCATGGGAGCCAGAGCTGCCCCAGAGGGTCACAGCCTTTAAATATAAGGCTAACTACAGTGGATTGTGAGTGAGGATATTGATGAATTAACTGCTTATTTCAGATGGCTACAATGGGAAGACAGAGGAAAAATATTATATAAGAAGGGAAGGAAAACAACCTTGGCTGAGGTCATAAGTGAACTTTGAATTGAATTCCTAATTGCTTCCATTAGTTGAAACATTTATTTTAATAAGTTTTGGTTTGGGGTGGTGGTGGTTTTTTGGTTGTTTTTGTTTTTGTTTTTGTTTTGTTTTGTTTTTTTTGGGGGGGGGTGCTTTTGTTTTGTTTTGGGGGTTTGATTGTTTGTTTGTTTTTTTCCTTTTCTTGCCCTCAGCAGAACATTTCTCATTTGAATAGTTAATTTTTTGGCACTGAAACAGATACCAGAATTCAGTACATCATAATACACAGAAGGAGAATTTTTCAGCCAAAGACCCAGCTGATAGCAGTGGTCAGATTGCAAGCAATGGCATTTGCCCATAAAAAGGAGTGTCCTTGAAGCTCACCTGTAGCCCACTGCCCTTAGGACACAAACTCGTTAGTTTCTTATATTTGTATTCCAGTGCTATCTATTTCACTCTTGTATCCTAGATTTTAAAAAATATTCATTTTCAGACCATGACTTATTGTGCATGGCTTACTATTTTAGCAGGATTTAATATAACTAACATTTGAAAAAAACCTGAGAAAGTCTCACTTATTCTTTCATATGTTTTTTGAAGACAATGCTTTATTAACAAACACAGAATTACTATATCTGAGTTCAAGGTGACAAATAAGCCCTGGTACAAGTATGCACCTGGTCAGGGAATGTCACTGCAACTGAGTAAGGAAAGATTCCTGGTGTTTTAAGAACAAACATGGCAATGTAAAGAAAATTATTGGTGAATTAAAATACACCCCTCCAAGACCTTTCTTATGATAAATATGCTGTCTCCATGTGACCACTTGCAATTCCTCTTTGCCCACTTTATGAGATTATAGAAGCCTTATCACATTTCCATTAAAATCAAGGGCAAATATATCAGTGCTCTTTGCACAGGATGAGAATAAACCCTAACTATATTTCAGTAGCAATGTTCACTCCACAGAAGTTTCTTTGGCTATACTGATGTTCTGTTATGATTTAATAGGTGTGTTTCAGACAGAATTATGTGGATTTGAATATGGCCCTCCTGAGGAAAAGAACTGTAAAATTCTCCACCAAGAGCTGATCTTTGCCAACATTCATTGATAACTGATATTAATAAATAGGAACTGGTGGGCTGTCTTTCTGAAGTAGTATTCAGAGCCTGGATAACATTTTAAAATGCTGTAAAGCGAGAACACATATCCTGTCTGGCAAGCTGAGGTGTAAAATATGCTACATGCAACCAGATGGCTGCACAAGGTTGTCTGAAATTGCAGAAGGAGACCACAGCTTTCTTCTGTGGCTGCAAGAACCTGCCAGGAAGGTCTTGTGCTGTGCAGGAGCTGTTGCAGGGCTTGGCTCTGGAGTTTAAATGTCACTAAGCAGGCAACCGGGATGAATGGAAGACATGACATACTGAACTGTAGCTTTTTCAAGCATTTTTGCATGTGCTTTTTCTTTTTTTTTTCCTGTGCTGCCAGCTTTAACACTTTTTTTCTCTCCTTCTCTTATCAATATTACAAGTTTGGGTTCCCTTTTCTGTTCATTTTTAAGAACCTGCTACCTGTAGTGTCCACACAGAGGCACTGTGCTGTCTATGGGAGTCTTGTGCACATCAGAAACTTTACTCACAGCTATTCCACCACTGTGAATAAAGTGACCATTGCTTTCTCAAAGCCTGTTTCACCATTAAAGAGGAACAGTGGAGCTATAGGGCCAAAGACGCTGTTTGCATCTAGGAGTGATTCAGAAAGTATCCATTAAATCATTCAGCAACAGCTTTTTTTTCAGCCTTGGAAACCAGAAATGGCAGTCTTGAGAAGGCAAAACCTCTTCTTGTATGGATCCCTGCAGCATGAGCCTGAAGATGTGAAAGGAGGGTGCTCAAAGCAGCCGAGCAGTGACTCACATGTGGCACTTGGACTGAATCCGTCCTTGTCACCCCTCTGCAGCTGGGCAGCTTCTCAGAATCCCAGGTGGCTCCTTTTCAGTTCCTCACTTTCCTGAGGAGAAGCAGCTTCTTTTCAGCTGCATTTGTGCCTCTTGGAGAGAACGTTTAAGGCTTCTGTTGGAAGCTTGGGAGGTGTTGGTGGGCAAAAGAGTTTTCCTCTGTAAGGAACTAACTTTCCCAGTCACCCTTTCCCAACTCCCCTTGTTCCAGGGACTGGTTGCAGCCAGGATAAGCTGCCTCCTAACAGCAGCATTATGCTAGAATGCTTTATTGCTTAATAGCCCTAAGCTTTATGAGTGTGAATTGGCTCCCAAAAGCAAATGGCAGCCTCCACTCTTCAGCAGTCATGGTGAATTATAGGAGGATAAGGCAGTTAATTGAGGGGAAATCCCCTCACACAGATAAAGAAAGATTTCTACTAAATAGCCAGCACACGGAGAGCAGTGAAAACTTCCCTAAAGTAAGACTTGACTCTTTTACTCTACCGGACACCCAAAATATTTCCCAAGAAGCAAAGGGACGTGCATTAGTGTAGCTGAAATTTAGAAACTGGGCTGTCCTTCCCAGGCTCCAAACAGAAAACAGATTCAGTCTTTCTACTTTGCATTTAATGACTCCCACGTGCTTGAGAATTAGAAATTTTCTTTGTTAAAAATGAAGTGTACTCCTCGTGGATCAGCTTCTGAGTTGCTGATGCTCTGCTTGTTGAGTGTGTCAGCCAGGCCTTCAGGGCCACAGAGAAAAACACCTATTCTGGAGCTGTTAAGAAAATGAAAATATGGTCATAAACTAGGTATGGAGCAGTTGGATATTCTCCATGTAAATCATTTTTATGTTCTACAGATTTCCCCAATTACAGAAACTGAAGTAGAATTGGACGTCTATCTCCTAAACCTTATAACCCCTTAAAACTTACTGCTGCTTCTAAAACAAGCGCTGGGATAAATCTCAGCTCAGTCTTAGTCAGTGAAGACACGTTTATTGACCTCACTGAATCAAAGAAATAGAGATTCAAAGAGCTTATGGCACAAATTCTTGAGAGGACCAATTCTGGTTTTTTCTGCAAATTTTGGGTGGTTAGCTAAAGGTCCTCCATATTCAGGTTTGGTTTCTAGAAGTAGAAAGTTGTTTTGGAGGTATTTAGACACCACCTGATATTCCTATCTACTTCAGCTGGAAGAATAGGATTAGTTTTTTTAAATCTTCTCCTAGTATTAGGCACTCCAAGAAGTATCTTGTGAATAAGGCATAATTCTTTAAAAAATTGTAGGTCAAAATAATTTGGTCAAGATCATAGATCATGTCCACGGCTGAGAAAAGAATAGAAGATTCCTGGAGATAGGTAGGAAAAAACAATTCTCCTAAAACTTTATCAGCTGAAGGAACAAGATTGTGCTGTATGATATGTATGGCTATTAAATAGAGGAAGTCTAGAGACATAAATTTGCACAGGTTTACCCAGGATGCTTCCCCGCAATCGTTTTGAACTCATTTTCCCAGTTAGGTCTTCCATACAAGGTTTTCTGTTTCAGTCCTGTAATCACATCTTTCTCTTCTTCATGGTGCACTACGAAGTGAGTGGCCTGTGGGAAAAGAAGGACAGAGAACAGTTAAATGACAGTATTGTGTTCTAGTTAAAAAAATAATGTCAATACTGTTTGCATTATTTCCCTAATGAGATTATGGAATTTATTTTGCAAGGAAATTTAAGACTGATAAAACCCTGACTATCAGTGTCTGCCCCTTCCTTCGCCTCAAACTGGGGGATCTCAAGAGTTAAAGCTATGAAACACTGATCACAGCAATTAATTGTGAGGTTTTTTTCAATGAAGAGGTTTAGTCTAAGAACTCTAACCTAGGACTACAAATTTTAAAATCCATTCCCTTCAAATACAATAACATGACTCCCTTAGTCATAATGAAATCCTGCCGTTTTGAAATCTGGAAGGTTTGATCTGTATGAGGAGATCTTGCCTGTGTAACTTCACCCAGACCAGCTAAGTTAAGTAAAGCAAGGAAGAGAAGATGTGGTTAAAGGCATAAGCTCAGGCCTTACAAAATTCTGTAGACCTTTTACATGAGACAAAAACGTTTCAGGTAACTTTATCCCCAAGGAACAAAAAAGTGAGACTTTTCATTCCTTTCTGTTTTTTTGACATTGCATACATGATAATTTCCTTGCTGCTCCCCTCCCTGTCTGTCTAGCTGAGCTACAGCACTTCGGGCACATGGTGAATTTTCAACGGTGAGAAAAATGTAATATAAAACATCACTAAAGGTAACAGAGTGAGAGCCTTTCCTGACTCAATCCCACATTCACTAAAGGTAACAGAGTGAGAGCCTTTCCTGACTCAATCCCACATTCTCAAGTGTCTGCTCCTTTGCATCCCCACAGCAACTTGTCAGCTCAGGACCAGAGGACCCTTGAGTCCTGAAACAAATATGCTACTATTGTTCAAACTTGGTGCATTGGCTTCCCTGGTTCCTAAAGCTCTTAACTTCATGCTTTAGGCAGCATCAGCTGTTTCAGAGACTGGTACATGGTCAGCTGAGGTTCCTCCTGTGAGCAAAGCCTGCTTCCCACAGAGCACAGCTAGAGGAAACCAGAGAGAAGTGAGTGCACATTAACAGCTGATGCTATGTAACTACTGATGGATAACACCTGCCTGCATTCAAAACCTCTGCGAGCCAGATGGACGCCCAGGATAAAAGACCATTTGAATAGTTATGAAAGCAAATTTTCTAACATTAGCCCCAGATTCATGGCAGTGATATCCTCCACTGTGTGGTTACCTGAGTTTCATCCCAGCCTGTAAGGTAGATGTTATAGCTCAGAAACTCTGCGTTATTCTTCTCCTGCATTTGAGCCTCCAGAGATTGCAAGAGGTCAGCAAACCATTCAAAGGCATGAGTGTCCCTGCAAAGCCAGTAAAAATAAATCTGGAAGAGACAAGAATGAGCTGTCAGGGGACACAGGCATTTATGTTTTTTGGGTTTATGCTGCTGACAGAGTGAGGATTGTAGAGTTCTTGTAAAAATGTCCCAAACACTTCAGTAGATGGGTAGGATGGTATTGAAGCTATTCAGGAATTTTGATGCTGGGAGGGTTATAAAGCTGAATGACTGACTGCAAGAACAAGGAAATGTCTTCCTATTTCTCTTCCTCATTTTTAGTTTGCAATGTTTCCCCACTTACCTCCTTGTAAAACCATTTGTTAGGACATAAATAAATGATTTAGAGGTGAACTCTCTTTCTGTCTGCTGGCAGGCAAGTTAAAGTAGGTAACAAAACCAGTTCTGTTCTCTGAATATGACCATAACTGCGAAAGTGTGACCCCACACCTCTGCACAGGGAGTTTCCAGGGACAGGAGCGAGAGGAGGATGCTCCATTACTCTTCCACTTATGAAAAGCCTTTTCTTTGTGCAGGGGAAGGAATGCAATATTTTCCCAGGCTGTATTAGTGCCTTGAACTTTGTGTTTCTCAAGTAGATGATCACCACTGCAACTGGAAATTCCCAGGGCCATGTTCAGGATTAGCATGTGTGATTTGGCTTGTAGGCTATTTCTCCTTCATTATATTTTGCTTTAGATCCTCCTACTCTCCTCCTGCTAATCTTGAGAGGCAACTGGACTCTTCCTTCTTTTAGGACTCATGCATGCCTGGAGCCTGATCACCTTTGCTGTGCCTGCTTAGATTTGGGCCCTTGGCCCTTGAACAGTTACAGGGATCTGGGAAAGAGGACACAATACCTTCTTGAGCTTTAGGTTGGTGGCATCATGGCAATATTTGTACCAGACAGACTTGAGGACAGATGCAAAGGGGGTGACCCCTATTCCTGCTCCAACCAGCATCACAGTTTCATAACTGAACACATCCTCACTCGCTGTTCCAAAGGGGCCATCCACAGCTATCCTGGAATTGAGAGTATGCTTATTAAATCAATATTGAATGTTTATTAACACCATTTAAAATAACAGTTGAAAGATATTGTCTGCTACAATGCATATTTGGACTGAATACTAGTCAGCAAAAGGAGAGGTGAGATAGAAAAAACTGTAAAAAAGCATCTAAGACCCACATCTCTGTCACCATTTAAGGCTGGTATCCTGGTGCCATCAAATTGCTTGAGCAAAAGTTAAACTGGCATAGGTATTTGTTGACTTTGCCATGAAGACTCTTTGTACATACTTGGGCAACTTCCATGCCTCCTGGAATTCTTGTTTATCACAGCCACAGGCATTGAACAAGCCCTCTGTCCAGTCTCCTACGATACGGACATGAATGCTGAAGTAATCCTCTTCTGGAGCAGAAGTCAGTGTAAAGGGATGCCATTCCAGTTTAGACACTGCTGGACATTTGACAAAGATGTATTGTCCAACCTCCATCTTGAAGCCTTTTTTCATCATCTGGAGCTCAATTGTCTTGAAGGGATGAATGACCACCTACAGTGAGAAGGGCAATGGGAAAAATAAGGAAAGGAAATGTCTTTATCACTGATCACTGATGTATTTACATCCACCCACAACTCATCCTTTGGTATGAGGCAAGTAAGCAGGTGAAACTTCCTCCTAGCAGAACTGAGAGTGAGGAACAGCACCTGACAGGCAGATGAAAGCCTGCAGAGGATGCTGATGTTTGGTTGAAGTATTTCTTCACACCATGCTTGCAGTCACTCCAAAGGGGACAGGCCAGGCTGGCACATCTTGTAACACATCCCCAGATCTGTGTGTGCACATTGCGAACTCCAGATGGGCCTTACCCAGTGGCACAGAGCACAGAGTTAATGGGCCTGACTCTATATATAAGGCCCAAAACATAGGGCCTATGTGTCCTACAGATATTGGATAGAGAATACCACTGGAAATGATGTTTTCTTGTTTTAGTTGGGTGGGACCTTGACTATTCTTTAGAAACAATATTCTGGAAGCAAAAACAGTAATTCTGTCACTATAATTTTTAATCCTAAAGTTGCCTGCCAAAATTTTCATTTTTCAAACAGATTTGCAAGAGGGAGAATCAAGTCTTTCTGTCTGTTAATTTAGGTATTAACAATGTGTTTAGGATTGTGAAGGGAATATTCTGCCAACAGGGTGCTAAATAGACTCCACAGAAATACAACGTACAATATCACAGGATATTTCGGTAAAATTACCAAAAGCACTTCAATATTTAGGAGTCTTCCAATGTGTCAAAATCATTACAGAGCACGGTAGAGACACCTAAAGTCATTCCCCAAACCCTGCTATGATTTGAACAGGATGTGTCCTCAGGTTGCAGCACAGTGCCATGTGAGGAAATTACACTGGGAAATGCCAGGACAGTTTCCATGTGTTGAGCTTAGTGCTGTGCTACTTTGGCTGTTGCTTTCAGGATCAGTGTTAATATCTCTGCAACACACATGGCAATGAGAGCTCAGCATTAGATTTGGACACATAAAATAAATATGCCCTAACTTGCTTTCAGGGGTAAGTTGTTCTGTGTCTTAAGTCTCAAGTCTGTGGAATTTTTCACCCAATACAAAGAAAATTCGGGTTTTTTTGCCTAAGATTCAGTCCTGTGCCTTAGCTAACTTCCCCCTCTTGCTCACTTTTAGAGGCTACATTTGGATTTTAGATGTTTGCATCAGGACAGCAGCCAGAACACTCCTTCCACTGGTAATTTTGGTACATAGGAGCCTCTGCCTCTGCTGCACCATTTGGAAAAGAAGGTGATGCTTTGCCTGGTCTTAAGTGCAGCATCAGCAATTACCTTTGTGATAACAACCTTCTGCTGTGACCTCCAAAACCGCACCAGCCGCTCACACAGGTACAGAAACATAGGACCTACCACCCACTTCCATGTCTGTAAGCAGAAGAAAACAAGTCAGATGAAGAAGATCACAGAATCATAGAAAGGTTTGGGTTGGAAGAGATCTTAAAGGTTAATCTAGTTCCAACCCCCTGCTGCTGACAGGGACATCTTCCACTAGATGAGATGGCCACTTACGTCAAATCAAATCCTGGAAATGCTGTAAGCCCAGGTGACAAGTAATCTGTGTTCTTTATGAACCAGATTAGGGAATTCTTAAAATATATGACAGCTTCAAAGTTCTGGTCAGAGAGGGAATTTCTTTCTCTGTTGAGTGTTGCAGCTGCTTTTTAGTTTCTACTAGAATTACAGCAAGGTATTTTCCTGTAAGTAATTTTGTCTCTGTCTAAAAAAGAATGTAACCAAGTGAAATGTGGAGTAAAACTCTTAAGCTATTATTGACTCGGGTCTGTTTTACTGCAGGGAAGGATGTGGTTTCTGTTAACAGATCAGTCTGAAATGTGAAAAAAAAATCAGTCTCGTTAGTCAATAAAAGCTGAAGTCTCAAATTCACATTCCAGAGGTGTTATTTTCTGGTAATGATCATTAGTCCACTAGTAATGTTAAACTATTTATTATGAGAATTATAGCACTTTCTAAATATCCCCAGGAGCCATTATTTGCAGTTTACTTTTTGGATAAAAAGTTCTCAGATACCATTTGCTTTTTGCTTGTCTGTCAGTTGTGATTATTTTACAGAACACTGTAAGTGTGTTGTCTGTCTGAGCCTATTTCTGCTTACAACCCATTATGTCAAAATCTCTTGCTTCATGCAAAGAAAGCTGCCACTGAAGTGTGCTGAGGGTAATATGGCAGGTTTTCTATGCAAATTACAATAAACAGCAAACTGTAAACATTTTCAATTGGATTTACACACAAGCCAGCTGTTCTTACCATAGGAGGATTCCCTGCAAACTGGGGGATTGGGCAAGCCTCAATCTTGCCCCAGTGACTGAAGTTCTTGTGGCAAATCTCTGGGTTATGGTCAGCCAGACTTTCAGCTGTCTGTCCCGTACAATGCGACTGGGAAAAAAGTAAAGGTCATTAAGGCGATGTAATGAAAATTAAAGTATCTGTTCCTCAATGTTATTCTATTATGTACTACTCTATTTATATGGAGTTGTTGACTTCTACACTGCTACAGCTTTGATACAGTTTACTGCTCTAATCTACCCACAAAGTCACCATCAAAGAAATAAAAATGGGGAGGGAGTTTGTGGGGTAAAATCCTGATTCCAAGATTAGGTGAGGAACTGGGAGTTATGTCCATTACCACTTCCAGGATGTGGTCACAATTAAAAAGCTTCATTCTTTTCTGAGTTATCCTACTTTTTTCTTCAATTAAAAAAAACCTGACCAAAAGAAAAAAAACAACAAAACAACCAAAACCCAAGACCTGGAATGGACAAGTAATCAATTTGTTACTGAGCACTACAGGGATTATTTCTGCTGTTTATTTTAGAAATGTGGAAATCCCTTTCCAGCACACATTATTCCTTTGGCCCTTCCTCTCCCTTTAATGCTGTGGAGCAGCTGTTCAGGTGCTATGAATGAATACAGATGCTTTTGACACAAGCAGCTATTGCAGCTATAGGAACTTGCATCAGCCAATTATGTGGCCTCAATATTTCTTCTTGGTTTGTATTTTGTTTATTTGTTTGCTGTTGCTGTTTTTTCAGTATGAAGAATCCTGACTGATCCAGTACAGCTGTATTTCCAGTGGCAGAACTGATGCAGAGAGGTAATTTCAGTTTTGAGGAGCAAAAGTCTATTCTCTTTCTCTATTTCCTGCCTCTCTCTGGAGTTCTGCCAACCTCAGGATCTTAGTAGAAAAATTCAGATTAAGATCTGGTGAATTTTCCCTAGAAACAGTCTGCTTCTGATTAGGCGGTTCAGTTTTAAGCCAATGTGACTCTTTGATATCTTCTCCCCATGACATCTCTTTCTGCTACTCTAGCTCAGCTTCTGTGAACTAGACTACATTTGTGATATTTCAAAAACCCCATGGTATCTAAGCCATATGCATGCCTTTAAGTGAAAGATTTTCAGAGGATTGTTAGAAATCTCTGCACAGTGTTGAGAGATAAGACGTTGCTCATAAATGTTACTAATGAACCTCTTCTTCATTAAATGTTTGATTAATATCCTGTCTGAAAAATAAAGGGAAGCAGTCCAGCAGCATCACGAGTGTAATTTGCAGGAACATCAGCAGTTACAGTTCACTTCCCCACTAATGCCAACGGGTTCAGCTGAGCCCCCTCTGGGATGAGTTACAGGAACAGGAGGAGCCATTTCCTCCACTGCCCACCCCATTGCTTAAGGGAAAGAGGGCCTGGGGCTTTCTCCTTGCCCTATGCTCTGTCCGAGGTTTGACAATGTCAGCACCCTGTACAAGAGGAAGAAAAAGCTTATTTCCCCTTATCCCAGTGAAGATGCTCTTTCTAGTACTGTAATTAAGCATTCAGCAGTATAGCCTTATAATAACATATTTTTTTGGCTTTCCTTTAACTTCAAACGAGTGAACTGCACCTCTGTACTCCTCCTCTTTACATCTATTGTGTTGGGAAATCTGGGACATTTTTCTGTGACACACAGTTCATGCACAAATAAACATCAGTGCTATAAAAGTGCTGTAACAACTTGTAACAGACAAGAGTTATTGTAGAGTCAAAGAATTAAATCACACATGGCTCGGGTTGGAAGGGACCTTAAAGATCACCCAGTTCCAACCCCTCTGCCATGGGCAGGGACAACTTTCACTGGACCAGGATGCTCAGAGTCCAATCCAGCCTTGCATGGAACAATTCCAGGGATGGGGCAGCCACAATTTCCCTGGACAACCTGTGGCAGTGCCTCAACACCCTGACAGTAAAGGATTTCTTCCTAATATCTGATCTAAATCTACTCTCAATTTGAAGCCATTCCCCCTTGCCCTGTCACTCTGTACTCTTGGAAGTAGTCTCTCTCCACCTTTCTTGAATCTGCCCCTTTGATGTTATCAATAACCTTTGACTCAGCTTCCTGTAAAAACAAGGATGTGTGTTTGTATAGATATATGTGTGACCAGCCTTCTCTCCCCTGAGATAAACTGGCATTTATGCCTCCTCCTAACATGTTGCTTTGAGACTGTTAGTTCATACTCATTCCATGACATCCATCTTTGCACACTTGAAATGCCTTCCAAGAGTGTAACAAGCCCATCTCATAATTCTTAGTGTATTTTCTCTGAACTCAAATGTCATTATTACCTTGAAGGCCAAATAAGTGAGGTCACTGAGTTCACAGCTAGAAAGCATCCTTCCCTCTACAGATGAGAATATTCCTATGTATATCTGCTTCCAAAAGATAGCTGAATTTTGCTGACAACTACTGCTGCCCAAACTCTTTTCATTCAAGTACAAATAAGATGGTGGGAGTACAAGAACACTGAAGGAAAGAAAAACTCAACTTTTATAAAGTATATGCTCTCCACTGGCCTCTAGAAAGGGCCATGCTTGCTTCCTGATGGCATTGTGTAGTGATTACTGGCAAGTTTGGACATTGTGACAGTAACTATACAATGTCTGCTGCAGAAAACATGAACCACTTGTTGTTTTCCTCCCACAAGTTTTGCCTCAAACCATTTCCTTGTTATGAAAGTTGGAATGGACAAATATGCTGGGGGTAATTCCCACCTACCTTCTATTTTTGTTCTTCCTGTTTTACTTTCATTTCTGTCTTTTTTTATGGCACTAATGGACTGCAAGGAAGTGGTTTTGAATAGTCAATTTTCTTGGCATTTTTAAATTACACTTTCTATTGCATGTAGTATTTCCTTTAAAATGTGAAATATAGTGTAGTTATGAACTATCAAAATGTAGCTTGGACCACTTGAGTATTTTTTTTTTTATTAGCCAGATCTTTGGTTTTATAAAATGGATCTAAGGTTCTTTTTTCTAAGTGCTAAAATTGTGTTTGTATAGTGCTAAAACTGTTTCATTAGGGTTTTCTTTCAGAAGAAGATATGGAATGAAGCAACGGTGGAAAAAGGTGTTTGGCATTTGAAAGTTAGAAAACTTTACAAATGCCTATTTCTAAGTTGAAATAGCTAAAATCTATTCTTAAATGCTGCTGCTATTACAAGTTCATCCAAGCCTGAAACATGAATCTATATTACTACATTTTCATTATCCAGTCAAATTCTAGACTCTGTAATTTTTATACTGAGATCTCCTACATGCATGTGCATGATGAAATTCCTTGTAGGAGAGGAAGGTAAATTAACAGTTAGAAACAGAACCTGGGAAAAGAGCTTTACAGTTAAGATATCAGAAGAAGCTGAGTGCCAGTGAGCTTAAGTATGCCAAAGTCACATGAAACCTCCTGTGTGTGGACAGCTTGTTGCACATATCAGTGAGAGCCTCTTGACTCTCAGAGCCTCTGTTGGCCCATCACTACCATCAAAAACAACTGATACTCAGTGACAGAAGTCCCTATACTCATCTCTGAAGGAGGTTTTAAACAAAGATTCAGTAATTATCAAATATTTTGTGATAGTGCAAATACTCACCCGGCACCATGAATGACAAGGCCAATAAAGAAGATGACAAAGAGATGGTGGGTGTACCAAAATACTTCAAAATACGACCTTCGGATAGTTTTGGTGGATGAGGTGATGATGAGGATGAGGGCCAGTGTGATGACAACCCCAGTGATGCCAGCCAAGTATGTGAAAGCCACGTAGAGACCCCCCATGGGATTCTGTGAAATAATTGCACACGTTGGTGTAAGGAAGGGGCTGCACCAAGGCAGAGCCATTTGAGCCCCCACTCACCAAACCCTTTACCTTGTTACAAGTCTTTGAGTCATCTGATGCCAAAATCCCACTTCATTTTTGTTGCACTGCACATTTACATTTACTAAGGTGATTGGAAGTAGAAAGAAAGGGTTTTCCATGAATTAACACACCAAACATGGTTTGTTACTCTGCGATGGCTCAGCAGGACTCATTTGGGAAGGTGAATACATTTGCACAGCTCTGGTGTTAAGAGCTGGAGTCTTACATCCAAATTTTGGGAGCTAAATGAAAACTCTCCTTTCCTCTGGGGTTGCACAGCCATGGGACTCATAATTCATGCTCAGTGCTCTGCTGAGGAGCAGAGAAGTCCCTTCTTTTCTTTTTCTCCACAGAGCAGAGGTTAAACCACTCAATTTCAAAACTTTTGCCTTGATTTCTGCGTACCTTTCTGAGTGCCATGTCTAAGAGCACTGCTTTACAGGGTGTGTTTTTGCATAATGTTTAAAACTGCTTTGAAATCATCAGGTGAAAAAGTTTAAGTACTACTAAAGTTCAGCAATAATATTACTGGCAAATACAGAAGAATGGATTCTACAAGGTTTTTCTGCAAGATGGACCAAACCCAGACTGTGAATACCAGAAATAGGAACTCTACTCACATGATCTTATATAATCACCTAAACAAATATAATGATGACCATTCAGAGTCTGATATCACTTACCCCAATGGTTTGTCTGAAAAAGTTGACATAGCTTTCACCTGGTTTGTCTCCAAGGCCAGAAAGCACAGCTGCCAGAGTGCCTTTCTCTTCAACACGGGCTTGCACACTCCACTCCACGTTGAACAAGTGTGCAATGGTGTGAATTGCTGAGAGGGACACGAAAGGAACAATCAGCACTGACTACAAGTACTCGGTGGTTTTGGGTAACATTTGAAACTTCGTCACATTTGTCAACTGCAGCTTAAAAGCTTGGTTGCTCTCGCCCTGTTCATCAAAATTTTAGATCACTAATGTGTTTTACTGTTTAAGTTTTACCACCTGAAATTTACAGGTTTTTGGTGGAGAAAAGAATGAATAAAGGGAAATTTCCGGTATATTTTTGGTCAACAAAGGTTTTCAACGATTCAAGTAGTAATACCCTAACATGCAGGAAACTGAAACATGGAATGGCTTATATTATTTGCCAGGATCATCTTCATGCAGGACTTCTTGCAAAACAGCCAAGAAGTGAATCTGGATTTCTTTGATGTCACATTTGCTAGTGCTGCTTTGTTCTGCAGTTTTGCTAATAATTATTAGTAATATTCTTGCTGGGCTGAATGCATCCAAAAGCCTAAACCAGCTGAGGTGTTCACTCAAATTTCACTACATGTGAGTAGGGTAAAGTTGTACAATGCTTTTCAAAATTTGAACCACCTTCTATAAGCAGATACTTATTTACCTTCAAACAGGTCCAAGTTTTTAGATACTTTTTTGTGTAATTTCTATTATTTGTTTCAGATATGTTTGATAAGAAATAAATCTAAACAAGAACTAAACATATCTGGTTTTCAGGGGATTGCTGAATACCCTTTATTTTTAAACAATCAGAAATGGTACTGACAGTTCAAAATAAAGGCACTCTTTCTTATCTTTTGCTTTCTGACAGTTGGCACATATCTGGAAACTGATTTAAGTCTTGGGACACGCTGACTCCTTTAATAAAATCAGGTCTCTGCCCATATCCTTAAGAACTTGAATGCCACCTGGGTCCTGCATAAAATACACAAGGAAGCAATAAAGAAAGAAACATTAGAGTACAAACCAGTGTGAAGGGCAATCATCCAGGCCACCATCTTGTGAAAGGTGAGGTTTCTGTCCAGCTGTCGCCTGATCCTGGTAGAGCAGCACTTTGGATTGAAAGAAAAAGATATTTGAAGACTGTTTGTGTTATCTGTGCACACTTTTTAAAGGCAGGGACAAAAACAGAAGCCCTGAACACATTGGTGGCATTGCTAGGAAAAATTTAGAATTCCAAAATATAGGGCAAAAATATTTCTCCCTGTCTTTCATAAAACAGGAATTCCAGATTATGTTTTAACACATCCTACTGAAACAAAGTATTTTATAAAGAGAAAAAATTTAACCTCCAGTATGACAAAGGAATACATCTTATTTGTTTTAAATTGCATATTAAAAACAAAAGGAGGGATCACAGTCTGCCATGGCAGAGTGACTGCTTTGGTAGCACCAAGACCCTATTGTGGTTCACAATCTAGCAACAGGCTGCAAATTTGGATGTAACTGTCTCTGGGACCTCCCACTCCAAATCATGGCAGTGATATGAAGGTATTCCTTCCCCAAAATACTGGGTTTATGCCCCAGGCATTCACTTGGTTTTGGAGTTACCCCCCAAAAAAACCAGCAAAAATCTCTGCAGATACAAACCAAAGAAATTAATTGTCAAGAAAAGGAGGATGATGTTTTAATTACTAATGATGATGGGTTCCTAACAGGCCCCATCTGAATTGTGCTGCAGTCACCAGGAATCTTCCTAAAACCTTAAGTCTCTTTAAAGCTGACATTTGCTGTCTCCACACAGTAGAAGGCGTGATTGTCATGTGTTGTATGTGTGCATTGGGTTTGCTGACTGGATAAGGGAAGAAAACACTATGCAAACTACCACAAATGTTTCCTCACAGGAGGCAAACACTCTGGGGCTGTCACAATGGCTTCATATAATAATATTATAATAATGACCAGGAGGCATTTGGACTTTCTGTATCACCTATATTGAGAGACAATACAATAGAATAAAATGTAGAATAGTGAGGCAATGCTTGATCCGTTGCAAAACTGCTTGATCTAAGAAGTGAAGGCCAAGCAATTGCAGGGGGCTCCAGCCACCTTCAGTCATGAGGCTCATTAAGAGCAATGAATACAGCCATGAATGGCAATGCAAAACACACCACAGCTATTCCTTCAATTAAAACCAAGTCATTTTCTAACTTGTGATTTCTGCGTGGCAGGATGGAGAGAACAAGGCTTTTCAGTACATCCCCATTGAACACTGCGTTTGAACAGTTCTTTCCTCTTCTTGACCCTAATGACATTGCTGTTGGAAAGGTCACTACTCTTCCAATAAGTTATTTGACATTTAAATGATTTTTCTCATAGACCCTCACCTGCAGAGCATAGCTAACTAGAGACAACAGCACAACAAGCAGGAGCAGCTGTCCCCCTGTGCTAAGGCCACCACAGTGCTGCTACTGCCAGTGGCTCACTGGGCTGTGAGTGTTTTGCTTAAGATTTAAAATCACGTCCTTTCTGAGGTGTAACTTACTGCAAAAAAGCAGCTGGAGCTGAACAATCACCAGCTGTCTAAGAGTCCTTTCTGTGCCCCTCCCTGCCCTCCTTGCTCACCCTCAGAGCCCTTTGCTTCCTTATTCCCAGCTATCAGCAGAAGTGTATGCTGCCAGCAGGCAGCAGGGATGGAACTGTATCTCTCTGCCTGGGACTCACTTTTATGCTGGGCGTAGCCTGAGTGACCCTACCACAGTGCCCAAGGCAGAAGGACTGACAGCTTTCTCAAGACCTTGGTTAAAAAAGTTAAGTGATGCATGCTAGGAGAGGAGCAATTCAGGACAAGCAGCACAGAGTCCCAGCTGGAATACAATTTTCAACATCCAGAATCAGGTTTTAGCCTTCTAGTTGTCTCCATATGTATCCCTAGCTCTTCCACTGCTTTGAGCTCAGACCTCTGTCCAGCTTGCTTTCACCTGTGCAATCTCAAAAATTATTATGATCAAGATCTCAAAAATCTTACATGAATAAGATCTCATCACTATTTTCCAGTTGCATTCATCCATAGCAACATTAATTCTTTCTAAATTTATGTTCATTTTTGACTTCTGCAGTCAGAAGATTCAGCTCTGGGCTAGATGGAAGTACTGACTTTTTGTCTCTGGTTATTTTCTTATTGCTTCATATTCCACTTTCTTCCCTTATGAAGAACTCCTGAAACACTACATCTATTTTATCACTTCCTCTTCTGCTTTGCCTTTTCAGCCCCCACAAGCCATCTCATTTGCATTAAAAAATTTGTACCAGCTTTAGAGATGAAAAACAACTTCTGGGAACTGGTTTCATTGATTGTGTTTATGTTAAAAGTGTCCAGAAAGAAAGGATCATTATATTTTTGGAAGGACAATTCATGAACTTGAGAAGAATATTTATTTTTTACTGGGCCATGGCCTGCATTTTCTGCATTATTTCTGCTGTAATAGGCAGAAATCTAGATTTTGGATGTGTGATAGAGTCAGTACTATCATAGGAAGCCTCTCCAGCTGTCTCTTAGGATCAGTTGTTCTTTCCTTAGTGTCAGTTCCTCAGTGCTGTGTATAACATTTGCATTTGGCAGCTAGAAAAAGTCAAAAGGCCTGTGAACTATTTTATCTGAGATGGAAATGCAATTCAGACAAGAAAGAATATAATTTTTGAGCCAGCTGAAAAAAAAGTCTCAATCTGAAAGTCTATAAAAGACTACCCTAAGGACTGAGTGTGCAAAGACAGACAGGGGTTAATATTTACCCCTCTAAGTGGGTGTAGCATCAGTGACAAACAGTGAACATGTGTGAGCACCAACAGTCTCTGCCAGCCAAAAGAGGGGCTTTGCATCCAGGGCAGGACCATGCCCAGGAGGCAGGTAAAAAGAGAAAACTCAAAGGAGATTAATTCAAAGCTAAACTCTCAACAGAGCTCTAGGTACCCCACGGGCATCAGACCTCTGTCTTGCTCATAGCAAAACTCCAGGCTTATCTGCTGCTTGTAAGAGGACATCCTCAAAATACACTATATTTGGGGAACTTAGACAAAGTTTCTTGGTATATTTGCAAGTCTGTTTAGGTTATTATCTTTCATGAATTTTGAAATTCTTTCTTCATCTTACCGCACTTGATCCTCTGAGGAAGGAGAGCAGATTTCGACATACTGGCAGCAGAATCAGCATGCAATTGAAATTCAGGCAGGCTGCAGGGGCTCTTGCAAGAGCCAGAGCACGCTGTAATTAGAGAGATGCTGTTATTAAAAGCTTTACCTAAGACATCATCCAAGGTGTGGATAGGCACAGATTTCATTTATGCAATATATCACAACTTGTAAAGAGTGTGAGATCTAAAGTTCACATTCACACGTGAATGTGCAATGGAATCATGCTCTGGTCAAGTCAGAAACATATGTGCAGGCAGAACACAGTCCTGCAGACAAACAGACATCTCCTGTTTGCAGTTTTGAACTAATATGGTTGTAAGTGGTTGTATAAAAAGCTCCCTGTTACGTCTGGCATTCAACAGTCAAACACAGGTGCATATCTCTGCCATTAGTAGAGTTTTGTGTCCCAAGGCTGCAAAGAGTCTGTGGTTTCAGTTGATGGGGGTTATGGTAAATGGACAGCTTGTAAGAGAAGTGGTTTAAGTTCTCTGACAGTAAAGAAGTCTAAGCAAATTTGTTGCCTCAGTTTTTAGGAATCTGTTTTCTTAATGTTAGTCTTCACACCCTGAATTATTTAAGATTCTTGAGCTGTTTGAAATGAAGGAATAATGACCATATTAATCAAAATGCGATGAAGGGAAGAAAAATAATGTTTGCTGTCCTTGCATGGACTGAGACCCTTTTAGGTTTTAGCTGTTTGAGGTTACACTGAGCTCTACTTCTCCAAGAAAGAGTCTCTGTGACTTCAAAGGCAACTGCGCCATGATTGCAAAGGACAGGATTTGATCCACAGAGAAGCCGTATGCAGAGTGGGATTTCATGCTTTGTAGAATTAAACCATGGCTTTGCAAACCTTCAACAAAATGCTGTGCTCTGTAATCTGAAGCTTAGGCTGATTTTTATGTCTGTGATCAGGGTTTTAAAATATGTGAGCAAATTAATTTTCCCTGTCAACTGGTCATGACCTGTGGTAGCTTAGGAGGCAAGTTCATGGTAGGACACATAATGTTGCATTAACCACTTGGATTAGATGGAATAGCTCAGGATCCAGGATCATTTCACTAGCTGACTACCACTCACATTCCTGATGAATATAGGAATGATGATTGCTTTTCAGAGCCAATATCTTTATAAACTATTCACGCTCTGAAAAATAATTGCAAGGAGAAATGACTGCACAAGAGCTCAACAGCAATATTTTATTCATCTTTTGCTTAATAAAGTAGCTACAATTAATGCTGAATTTAATTACAAGGAGGATAATAGTTAACTGAAAACATCTTTAGAATGGGATGTCCCTATTTTGTATACCAGCTTTCTGTTCAGAAGCCCTGGACATCTGCTTGCATGTGACTTCTACACTACTCTGCTGCTCCAGCCACTAGATCCAGTTTTGATCAACAAAAACTGTGGTGTGCTCTGCCTGTGCCAAAATAAGAATTTCTTGTACTTACGCCAAGGAGCACTCTGGTGTAGAAGAATTTTGGTGGGACATCATACACAAGATAATACCACCAAAAGAGGAAGACATTTAAGCCCAGCCACACAAGCTGAAAGAGAATTAAACAGGAAGCTTACAGTTTGTTGTTAGAAATAATCCCTCCGAATTAACCGAGTTCAAATAACAGTCAGTTATTTCCCTGTGCTCCAGTTTGCACACAGAGCTGTACTGCAGGGTATAAAGTTTTCAGCAGAGATGACAGAAATTTTTCTGGTATAAATAGGTTCTGATGTGTGAACACAGGGTACAGGAGTGGCAGCAGACCAAAATACAGCAATGTGCAGCTGAAATGTTTTCATAGGTCAAGGATGTTAGGGTTGGTTGTATCAGGACTGTCACATTACAAGTGTTTAATTCTGAGTCCAGTTAAATCTCAAATACCATTGAAGGTTCGGGACTCTTCCAAATGGAAGAGTGAGAGGAAGACTTGGAAGCTGTGACAAAGAAGCTTGATATCTAAATTTAGATGGGCTAAATTACACATAGGGCTGAATTCTAGAAGAAGCTCTGAAATCAGTCAGCAGGGAATATTCAACACATGCCCTATGGTAGCATGTAGACTACTTAAAACCAGGCTTTTCTGTAGCTGTACTGCAGAATTTTCTCCCACTTACACATCCTGAGGTGCAGGTGTTCAGGGAAAGATGTTATTAACTCTTAGGCAGGCAGCTACAAGTTCATCTGGCAAAAAAAAATCCCAATGATTCTGCATATTCGCCCTTCTGGAGCTGGTTGGCTGATTTCACATCCCATATTGAAACAAATCTGTATCACTGCACTCAGTCTGAGTAGTTTTACTAAGTGGTCCATGAAAACAGAGAGAAAGTCTGAGAACTGGAAGTAACCCCAGAAAAGGTGACATTCCAGTTCCTCACCCCTCCTAACCCCTCCATACATTTTGCTAGTTCTTTGGCTCAAATAACACTGTAGAAAAACTTGGGATTATTTCAGATCTTGAAAATGTAAATAAATACTGGGAAATGAAGGGATTTCCATCAGGGTAAGGCAGTATATAGGAAATCCCCAAGTCCTCATTAGAACACCAAGCTCATCCCCGGATTAAGTGCTTAGGATATGTATTAAAAGTGATAGTGGCACACTCTGGCAGCATGTTTCTGTTTTGTTGAGGTACATCAGTAGGAATTGTATTTGTGCTGTTTCTGTCAAGCACTGGACAACCCTGTGCCTGCCCAGTGTGCAGCAAAGATGTAGAGGCCAAAGCAGAACACTTAGGTAAGGTTTCTAGTGTTAGTTTCCTTCCCTATTACCCTGACCTTGTTATAGCTTTGAGGTTCAAAACCCAAAATCCTTATTTGAGCAAAATAAAGGCCTCTTACTTAATTCTTTCAATATTTCAGATCTGGTGGCAAAAAAAAAAAAAAAAAAAAAAAAAAAAAAAAAAAAAAAAAAAAAAAAAAAAAAAAGCCAGAATTCACCTCTTGGCAGTTTCAACTTCCTCAAGTCACTGAAGGTGACAGTAAACAGGGTCACTCCCTTTCAAAGCACTGAAATGCCACAGCTGTGGGATTATGTTCCTAAATTACAAGGTCATACACAAGTTCTGATTGCTCATAAAGCAGAAAGATTTCTTGGGATAAAGATGCTCACATTTCAGCCACCACAAATATGCAAATTCTATGCCTTCTTTTTCTTCCTCTCAATATTTACATCTACTAACAAGAGGTAGCCACAAAACCTGAACTGCTCTTACATTTTGGTTTTGTGTATGTTTTTAATACATATATGTATAAGTACATAATATATGTATAGACCCCTTGTATCACACTGTGAAGCAAAAAAGAAAACACTAGAATATAAACTTGGTTCTCTCCAAGGACCGCCCTGCTTACTCTTTAGCACTTGTAAAGTCAGCCAGGATTTTCAATACTTTTAAATCTTGCTCAGAATTAAGTTAACCTACTTTCACAGCCCCTCTATGCAAACTGTAAACAAATTCAATTCAAATACTAGTTGTCTTAGTGAAGGATTCACGAAATCTCTTCTATAAATTCATGTATCTGACATTAATAAATATTTTATACCATCAAGACACTGCACTTTCAGTCACATCTGCTTCTGTTCATGAAAGTGCAAGAAAGGATGATTGTTTTGATTGCTTTCTCTGTTAAAGTGCATAGTTGAGTTCTAAAGTTATTTGTTTTGCTAAAGTATTTCTAACACAGTGAAGTTAATACATGATCATTTCTCAGTTAACAATCAAGACCTACAGCAACTGAAATACCAGAGAGCTCCTTAAAAATTATTCCCTTGAAGCATTTCCCTGCATTTGCTGCCCCAGTTTCAGCATAATCAGGTGCAATTTTCACAGGCACAGTGAGAACTGATCAGCACAACTTTCTGTAGAACTTTTCACTGGACACAAATCGCAATAAAAATTGTACTTACAACAACGAAGATGGACAGTCCTTCATTCTCCACCCAGTTCCCCATGGCTGCCTGAGATGTGTGTGCACAACAGCCCCTCTCTCTCTGGGACAGCCTCTACGTCTTCTCTCAGGAGGAAGTGAGAGCAGAAGGTTGCAGCACCCTGTTTCCTTTCTCATTCATTTGGGCAATAAGTTAACCATTTAATCAGGACCCCAGTTCTGTTTCAAATATGTTTCTACCATTTTTACATATAATGTTTCATTACTCAAATACATATAAATTATTGAAATAGACTTTTTCATTTTGATACAAAGGATAAAATAAATTATACAACTGGTCAGGTTTTCTGCTAAAAAATGTATCACCACTTTATATAACTTTTAATGCTGAAGTGTAAAGCAGAAAGCACAGAAGAGTTACCTCTGCCCAGACCTGCCTCTTTTGAATCACCTCAGGACTGAGATGTAGTCCATGCTGATCTTTGCTGATAAATGATCACTAGTACTATTTATCTTCCAGTAATTCAATGTCCACAGAAACAGGTAAAGTGTAATCTAATATTCCTCTTTGTCTGGTACATTCAAACCTGGTTAAATTCCTCCCAAAATTCCTCTCTGTTCTGACCAAAACGAAGGACACATGTCACTGGATAGGCTTTTTTTTTTCCATGGTTTTGAGTCTTACAGAATCCCTTTTGATGGCCATCCCAAATAGATCCCAGAATTATAGAACGATAGAATGGTTGGGTTGGAATGAACTTTAAAGGTCATCTACTTCCAACCCTCTGCCATGAGGAGGGGCCACTCACTAACTCAGGTTCCCAGCTAACCTGACCTTGGATGCTTTCAAGGATGGGATAACACTTCCAGGGATGCTGGATGTCATCAGAGAGTCTGGTGTCCATCTTTTTGTTTATGGAGGTAGCCTCTGGAAGCTGAACAGTTGGAGCGGCTATGGAAGGAAAGGAGGGGGGCAGTTCTGATTTGTGGATGTCCATTCTTGCAGAGAAGACAAGCCTTCTCTCCCCTGACCAGGAATGGCAGTGTCCTCACTTCATAGCTCAGGGTTAGTTACTTGTGCCTTCTCTGGAGTGAGCCAGTGCAGGTATCCAGGATGCTCTGAGCTCCAGCAGCTTTACCTGGCCTGGGAGCTCCTCAGGCACCATAGCCCCAGAAACATGAATTTATTGCTCAGGAGGTTTCTGGCAGGCTACAAACCCAGAAGGGGCTGATCTTGGATCAGTCACAACAGTTGCAAAGTCTGAGGTCCTTTTGAAAGCCTGAACACAGACCATAAAACAATATATTTCAGCTGCCCTTGGCATAGCAATTGCCAAATGCAGTAGCTGGTCTCATGCCTGAACTCAAGAGAAAGGACAGAGGTGCTGGGCCTTCCACAGCCAGTGAGTTCTGGTGCTCCCTGATGCTTGTGGGTTTTTTGTTAACTCCAAAAGTCACCTGACAAGCACAGCAGACTTTGCCTGTTGCTGCAAGAGACAAATTTGAGTAGAAGTGGTACCAAAACCACCCATGCATCACCCCGATTTAATTCTGTTTGTTTCACCTTCTAAATGAATGAAACATTTTTGCTATTACAAAAACCTGAAGGTTTTATACTTTGTACTGATTTGGAAAATGCATCCTGTGCAAGAAAAAACAATGTTGTCAGCTGAGTATTAATTATGTATGAGTGTAAAACTGAAGTATGGAAAAAATTAAATGCTATCTCACCCCATTTATAAAATTTGTTTTGAGCTACTTGATTATACAGAGCGTTTTTCATCCTTTGTGCTGAAAAGTTTATTGAACACTGATCCTTTTGCAGCATGACTGTATTGCAAAGTATTCATGTCTCAGGGTTCTCCCTTTCCTCACAGTAATTTTACCTCATTGCTTGGGAATTGATTTAGCTCCTCACCTGGCTCTGCACAATAATGGTCTGTGTATTGCTGCACAGATTTAATGCCAGGTGTTTGCAATAGACCTAGGGGTTTCACAGCTGTCCCTAAAAGGGGCAACGAAAAATTCTGCAAGGAAAAACCCTCAAAGTGAGAATGATGTGAAGAACAGAGTGAAAGATCCAGCTCCTCCTTCTAATGCAGCAGGGGGGATGCCAAGTAGAGACCTTGATTAACCTTTTTTTTTTATTATTTATTTTGTAGCCTGAAGTCTTTATTTTGAATGCTGTGCAATCACTGTTTACCAGCCCTCCCTTGATTGTACTCCAAAGAGGAAGAAGCAAACAAGGGACTTGTCAAGCTGTCTTCCCTGAAAAGACTCTTCACACGCAGCCTGAGGCTGTTACTGTGTGCTTGCCTTCACTCCAGGGAATGACATAGTCTGAAACTTCTGCTCTTTCTGTTTCCTTTACAAAACAAATTATTCCAAACTGAGAGAGCAGAAAACAGAAGAGATTTGAGCTGGGGAAAAACGTTGATGAGAATCCAATAAGGACTGTCAGGTCCTTCTAGCTCCTTGCTTTACTCTATAACTCTCAATGCAATTCCCTGCTCCAATACTTCCTCATGCTGTCTTTTGCAGCCATCATGAGACACCCATGTGCTGTATTAAAAAAAATCCATGTCTGATCCAGATGCTGTTTGCCACCAGTCTTGGCTTGAAGTCAAGCAGCACCACCACAAAAGGGGCCAGAATGGCTGCACGCTGCTGTGTTATTGGAAGGAAGAGACACCAGCAGCAATATGTCCTAAATACAGGCAGAAAGTTCATTTCATTAAGCAGTCAGTAATTTCCAGGAAGAGCTGGACTGAAGCTGGAACAGCATAACTGAAATAAATAAAATGTAAGAGATTCCCATTTTCTTACACAGTCTGTCATTTGTTAAAAAGTTGTACTGTTTCAAATATTATGCCAGTTGTAACCGGTCTGTTAAGCTGTTTGTACCAAAGTTTGTACCCTCAAAAATCTTATTCCAAGTTGTATACCCCCTCTAAAACCCCGGGTTCCCTTCCCCTTCCGTCGGGCTAGGCTGTCGCCGTTCCCTGCCGGCTCCTCGAGCTGCCGGCCCCGCCTAATAGGAAAATCCAAGGACTTCCATGGTGCATCGCTCCAAACCGAAGTGCAGTTGCCGGCAAGCGGACCCAAAAGCCGGGACCCGGCACAAAATCCAGGTAAAAAGGGAGGCACTACAACACCGAGAAGACCCTCAGCTACCTAAAGACTGAATTCTGCTTCTGCCGCCTCGCCACGACCACAAAGAGACTGGGAAGAAGTGACGCCCCTAGACCACACGAGCCTTGTTGGGTTGCCGGGAATTCCCGCTAGGCCGGAACTCCCGACTCTGCTGCGGTGAGAGCAGCAGCTTCGCCTGACACCTGATCCTCAGCGGCGACAGGAGCGAGGGCGGCGACAGGAGCAGCGGCGGCGCAGGCGACCCCTCGAGTTCCCCCTTGAAAGAGCTGACTAATAAAGGCTTTTCAAAGGAGCAGGTCTCCTGGCCCGTTTATAACAATAACTTCCCACGTACAAAGGCAGAGGTAAAATTACCCTGCCATTGCATAGGACTGAGGGAAGGGAGCCCAGATGGCATTCTTTGGGCTGGATACCAGCTTTATGATCTGCTAATGTGGCTCTGGAACACAACCATCATCTGTTTGCGGGACTTCTCTTCCCAGGGCTGCAGATCCACTTGATTTACACGTGCTGGTGATAGCCCAAGGTAACTTTTCTCTGCCTTCCAAAGGTAACTTCCCTCTGGAGAGAGGGACTCCAGCAGCGATTTCCCGCTCAAGGAAACACCGCGGAAGATGTGAGCAGAGGGACGGCGGTCTCTCCTGTGCCCGTCCCGCCCGGGTCGGTGGTTCAGCAGCCCCGCGGTGCCACCCGCTGGCAGCTCACGGGGCGGGAGCCGGAATCCTGCTCAGTCTGTCCCGGACCTTCCCTCCGCATGCACCGGCCCTCGTGTCTCCTTTCCTGCCGCATCCCTGCTCAACACCACTTCCCTGCTTTTCCCTCTCGCTTTGAGTGCTGGGCTGTCAAATCCCATTTCTAATAAGCAGCTCCCAACACAGTCTGGGAAAGGACTTCCAGAGACCATCAGCTCACTTCCACTGTTTCTAATAGGATCTGCTGAAGCTGTATTACTCCTGACATACGTTTGCATCTCCATTCCACAACCAGAAATAAAGGAGGTGCCTCTCAGCCTGCTAGAGCTGTGCTGTGGTAGCTCATGCCCATGGTATCATTATAACTCCACATCCACGGAAGTATTTCAGCATCCCAGGAACAGCACCCAGGTGTGAACACCTCAGGGCTCAAACCCTGCAACTCAGTGTAACATTGCAGGTCTTTACAATGCTGCAGTTTGTCTTGTGAAATATAAAGGAGTACTGTGATAATTCTTTTGCTGATTTTTCTCCCTCACAATCCTCTCTGTGGAGGTGTGGGAGTGACCCAGCTCTGTCAGCAGATGACTGTCCACAGCCAGACACCTGATACAGCCTTGGTTTTATGTTCATTTTCAGTAACATCAATATAGAAAACACTGAGGAATGACATCATGTTTAGCGGACCTGTTTAAACAAGATAACATGATACAACAAATTATGGCACCAAGGAAGAGACTTTTGCTTTAAAATTATCCTTCAGCTAGATTACTAAAAGTTCATTTCTGTGCCAAGATTCAGCATGAAGCCTATATACTGCTAAATCATACCTAAATTGCCTCTTATTATAGAATTACACTGCTCCAGCCACACAATTGCTGGATTTATATGTTTCCCTTCACTCATTTGTCTTGATAAAGCTTGTTTACTTCTGGATTTTCCCTGATAACTTGGACACTTGCCTGAGACTATCTCACAAACCCCTACCTGGGTAAAGTTACACTCAAGGGAAGTTTGAAAGCATCCATCCATCTCTTTGGAAAACCAAATGAAGACACAAGTATCACATATTTTGGGTTTTGAACTGGGATTAACTTCTTCCAGGTTAAATTACCACTGGATTAGTAGTTATTAATGCTGTTGCAAGGCTGTTTACAGCAGTTCATTCATACAGATACACCCTCTCTCCTGGCACCCATTTTTAGTACTTCCAAGAAATCACTATGAAAAATAAAATTTCAACAAGTGTGTTAGATTAGGAACTACAATTTCCACAAATTATTTATTAATTTGCTTTCTTGTATTTATGACTTCTTAAGTTTTGATGGTTTAATCATATTCTGCTATTTTCACTGCTCAGGCTTTCATAGGAGCAGAAATAAGCTGGAGGTACTTCATCTCTTTCTCAGTTGGATTTAGAGATTCTCTCACAGAGTTTTCTGCCAAAGCTTGAGGAGCTGTATCCACCTTGATCAAAACCAGAGCTGTTGACTGCTAATTACAGTGACTTATGGCACTTCCTTTTGCATCAAGGGACACTATGTCATCTCACTGAGACTTTAGCTACCTGGCAGGGAGAGTCTGCCAAATCATACTCCAATCCTATGTCAGTATTTTTTCACCCCATACAAACACACTCCTACACATGCTAAAATTGCATTTACTTTTCTATTACACTAGAACTTCTTTTGAATGAGTGATACAATTGGGACTAGAAAGGGCTTGTTGTTTTTAATTTTAGATCTCCCACTAGTAAAACTTCCCTTTCCCTAGTGACTTTTTTTCTTTTCTTGCTTGAAGAGAAAACTGCTCAATTGTTGTTGTGCCCTGGGAAGAACAGTGATGTATGGACTATTAAGATAGCAGCTTAAACACATAAGCCCTGGACTGCTACAGGACATTATAGGGCAAGTGATTGATAGTTAATGGTTAATGGATTCCTGCTTGGTGCCCTTGGGGGCTTCCATTGCATTTTGGGCTAATGGTAAATTATGGTGAAGAGTCAGCTGTCACTGGCATTTGAGTTGTCTGATGAGTTAATGCTACAGCACTCTGCAGCCTTCCCTGAATTTGCCTTACCATCAATCCTCATGGCACAACACCAACATTGTTGCTGAGGCCCATATTTCATGGCTAGGCAGAAGTAATTTTTCAATTATTACACTCCTGGCCTGCTCTCATCTGATAACCTGTCTTCTGCAAAGTTTTGCCCTTCCCTTTCCTCTGAATCTGAGGAAGTTTGGTTCATTTCTGCTCCACATACCCAAATCACCATGAACAAGGCTTAGCACAGGCAGTGTCCCAGGTTTCTCCAATCAATTATCTTTTATCTTTCTCTAAAGAGCAGACAGGTTTTTTCAGCACATCACATCCTGTCAGCTGATGAGGAAAACAAGATCAAAGCAGAAACCACTCAGCTACCATGTAGTTTAAAAATAACTATCTTACATATTGCATGGTCCATTGTTTTTCCTCCCATCCATAAGGAAGGTGGAATTGTGTCATGTAAGCAAACTGCATATAAAATGTCAGTGGTAACATTTCTGTTCTCACCATTAGCATTGAAATTGCCTATTTGGACTCAGATGCAGAATCAGACTAATGTCTGCACTACAACATGTATCATACATAAAATATACATAAAATTACATATTTCTATACTTATATGTATTACAGATATAAAGATACACATAATATTACATATAATTAAGAGTGGCATTAAAGTACTCAAACAAAAAAAAAAGATAAATAATGATGTTTTTTAACATGATGCAATGTCCTCGATCAGGATGACCTTCACAGTTTCTGCCTCATTGTACCTGGATTCCTCTCTGGGGTTTTCACTATGCCTCTCCAAGAGCATCAGTGGAGGAATCTAGGCTTACCATCAGTGCAACATGTTTGTGAGTTGCCACACACATTTCCATAGGTTTCCAGTGACTTTTTTTTTTTTTTTTTTTTTTCCATAAAATATTTCTCTTTCTCCCATTTGTTTTTTTTTTTTTTTTTTTCTTCTTGTTGTTAAAAGAAATAAGGACAGGGAAGACTGCAATAAACAGGATGAAAAAAAAAGTTTAAACACCTCATTATTGTGCTTTTGTAGGATTCTTTTACTTTCCTTTTAGCTCCAAAGTTGAAGCTACTTCTTGTAGAAAATTCCATTTCCTCTCTAATTTTTTTTAAAATGATATTTGGATGCTTTTGAGTTACCGCACTGTGCACCATTATTAAAATGTTTAAAATGGCAATGAAGTATTGATGCACTCCATGAGTTCAGCCCTTTTCACTGCCAGGAATCTTTGGCTCCAAAAGAGCAGCCCTACTGAAAAATCTGGCTGAGCATTTCAGGGTGCCTTGTTTCTGGATTTCTATTTAAAATGACCCCCATGGAGCAGCAGAGAGGGAGGAGCAGTAGCCAGGACACACCTTCTGAAGAATGCACCTGGTGCTGTGAGGGCCAGTGACAGCAGAACTGAAGCAATCACAAGCACACCTCTTCTGTTTGCAGTCAAGTCCAGCACACAACTTACTCCATCTGCAAGAATTGCAAATCCATGCATAAACACAACAAAATGCAATGCTGGCACCTCATCTGTAAGGTGCTGTGCTATTGTTTCTGACATTTACTTCCCACTCTAGAAGGCAGATGTGAATTAATCTTCACCTTGACTACCTCTGGCATCGCTCTTCATCTAAATCTGCTCCTGATCATTTTCCAGAAAGTGTCTGTGGCTGATTAAAGCTCTGTACTGACAGGGCACATTAATCAGATGAAACAAGTAGCTGATGAGAGACATTTCAGAAGTTAAAATATCTAACATTTATCTGCTGTCAATTTTGTGTGTTCTGTCAAAATAGGAATTTCAGCAATTATGAACATGAAGGCACATACCCTATTTAAGACAGGCTGTTTCTAGTTCATTAAACCAATCAGGTCTCACCTTCAGGGCCAAAAATTACAACTGCGAAGTTATTTCAGAAGGATCTCAGTGAGCAACATCCAACAAATTAGAATCCATCCTCTGCTTAGGTGTGTTTTCTTATTAATGCTAGTTTGTGATTAGAAGCCTTTACATACAGATGCATTCACATGTGAATTTCCCACCTGAAAGGCAAAATTTTCATACCTGAATACAGACATTCATCATTTCTGTAAAACTTTATTTCAGTGGCAAGACGTTTTCCTTGTAAATGCATGTAGTCAAAAACAAACAAACAAACAAAAAAAAACAACAAACCAAAACCTCTGTCCTTTTTTCCCAGGATCTGAAGTTGTTCATTCAGGGCAAAGATTCAGTAAGCTTTCATACTGTAATTTTGAAACACTTACCTCTCATTCAGAGTCTAATTTTGGGGTGACTCCAAGACTTAACAGTTTTATTATACATTTCTTTTCTTGGTCAGTAGGAAATTCTACTACATTTTACTTGTCAAGTCTTCTATCTCTGGTAAATCAAACTGTGATGACCCCCGAGTGAGTTGAGACTCTCACTACAACTTCATTTTAAAATACAAGATTATAAGTACTATGTCTACCTTGCAAACATCTGAGTTTGAACTCCTGTTTTCCTTGCTATATAAAGCCTTCAAATAGGTAAAAAGTGATAGAAAATAGTTAATTGTTTTAGGCTAGTTATTATCAGCTACTATGGGGAAAAAAATAAAGGAAGTGCTTGTAAATTAATTTTTTTAAGATTAAAACTAAAATTAAAATTACAGTTTAACAGTCCCAAGTATCTACCAATTCTGTGTTATAGGAGTGCAGCTCTTACTAGCACAATATATATATTGGTAGTATCAGTCACCATCAGGACTTCTATAATCTTTTCTCAGTGCTCATGTAAGCAATGTACACACATTACAACTTGTTGCAGTGTATCCATTTACATGCATATTTAAAATATGTGTCTATTTTATCTCTTTATATTTAGAAACACTTACATGTGTTGCAAAGTTTTGGTGCATTCCTATCCCCCCACAAGAGTCCTCAGCACTGATTTTGGTGGATACTCCCAGGTTCAGATAAAGTACGTGGTAAATCCAGATGAATGTAAAACAGGTGTGCAGAAAAGAAGTTAAAATATTCTTTAGACGGCAATGATTTCCTCCCAGTTCTCAATGTGAACCAGGAAATACTCTCACTGACAATGAGTAACCTATAGTAATCTTGTTCCATACAACACTGGTCTCTTAAACTGTCCCCCCTCTTACAAAATGTTCTGCTAAATAGCAATGGAAATGTGGGAGTAAAGAGCTTTAAAACCAATCAGAGATTAATTCTTCTGTCAGGTCTTCTTGAAAACCTTTCTGCTGCTGCGAGGTGACAGATGACAGTGTGCTGTTACTTTTGGATTTCTGGAAAGCAGCACACTAAGAACTGACACCAACACAGCTTGAGGGGTAGTTTCAATGTTTTAATTTGTGTTGTTTTACAAGTATAAAAGAAAACTCATAGGTCAGATCTTGCATACTCTTATGCACACAAATAACCTTTGCTGAGCCACCCTTTGTGTGACTCAAGACTACTCAAAAGAGTATAGTATTCAGCAGTAGCCCTAAACCCTTCCATGGAGCACACAGGCCCCTCTAACATTCATAGAGGAGAGTAAAAACACGGTGAACTTGCAGCAAGGGATCACTCATTCATACACAGACAGACACTGTACTCATACTGTCCTCTCCATGCAGCCATTGGGTGTACTGATAACAAAACCCTCCAGACTGTCAATGTCTGGAGAATAACTGCCTGCTCCAGCTTTACAGCACACTGTAGGTAAAAAAAAATCAGCTGCTCCCTTAAAGCCCTGCTCTAACACAGTATCGTTGTGCCTGTGGCTCCCCCCAGCACCTTTCCCCTGCAGTGACAGTCCAGCTGGATAAACCCCTCAGGGCTGGGCTCCCTGGCCCACGGTGACACCAGGCACTGCACAGGCAACAGCCCCTAGTGCTGGTGGAGTGTTTGAATTGTATTTGGTTATTCTGCACAACTAAGACAAAACCATAGGACTGTAATAGGACCCATATAAATTATTTTTCCCCTCTCATTACAGTGATTTAAATGTTCAGCTCCCTATGCATGCACTTCAGGAGACTGGTATAAAAATAAGAAGTAATATGGCACACACTCTAAATATGCATATACAGTACTCTGTGAGGTTTAATGGTACTCTGTATTCATTCTGAGCTCCTGGCTCTGTAACTCTCCTATTTTTGACTTCAACATTTCACTGTAGCACCAACCTGGCTGAGGTTTGTGTTTCACTGTTTCCAAACGGCACAATCACAACTGCACCACCACTGAAAGTGTCCAAAGTCTGCTTTGTACCCTCTCTTTAGGTATGAACTACTTCTACATATGAAGCTACTTTTTATATTTTCCCCCAAAGACTAACATTTTAGACCTGGGTACATCTGTACATAGGCAGCCACTGTAATTCCCTGATTATTGATATTGATGAGTGGCCAGCTATAAAGACATACTCAGTTTTGGTTAATAACATCTGAAAATTTGAGCCTGTGGGCTGAACTCCACAGGTCTGGAAGAAAGGGTTACATTCACCCTTGCTTCTTTAACTCATTACTGGAAAAGAAAAAGCAATAGTCTTTTACATCTAGAAAAGTACAGAAAAATGCTATACTGTACTTTTACATACAAAGGTACAGAGAAACATAGTCGTGTCTTCAAGGAGTCACTTCCCTATTCTATTCTCATCAGAGAAATTAGGATGGAGGTGTTTGGTGTCTTCCCTAGATATGAGGTACATTCCCATAGCACATACCTCAAAATCAGGCCAAAAATCCCATTACTGCCCACCAATAATTTAATGATATCTACATATACATACCATACACAGACACCTATTAAACAAAATGAAAATGTAACTCCATAATAAAACTGAAATATAAATATAAAGACATTCATTTACACTTTAGTAAAGAAAAAATAAAAGCAGGTTATGTCTTTGCAGCACTGCAGGTGACATATTTGATCATAAATGACCCCAGACCTGAGTTTGAGACACTTCTAAACCAATTATGATGACCTCATCACTATTAAGAGCTTCACATCCTGCATGATGACACGATGGAGGTCAAGCTTCAGACACTGGGAGATACTTTGGGTCATCAATTATTTGTTTCCATGAGCAGCCAAATTGTTTAACACTCAAAAGAAACGTTAGGAAGGTGCTAAGCAAACAAAGTGCTAAAAGCTTTCACTTAATTTGTGAAAATACATACGGGTTTGTGTATTCTAACTAAATTCTTGGGTGTTCATCTGCTAAAGCTTTCTCAGAAACTTGCAAAATACTTTTATTTGTGGTGATGTATTGCTGAGAACAAAAAGTCAATGACTTCCATTTTCTTTTTCAGACTTCAGGGTTGTAATACTTCTGAGGTAAAGAAGTCAAAGGGTTTTGAATTAATGACATTAAACTAATCATAACAAATCACAGCTCAAAAAGAAGGAATCAGCATCTTCTATCTCAGTACAAATAGCCAATGAGCTGCCTACTTGATGCACTACCAAACCCCTGACTATCAGGGTAGTGCTAATCTCTCTAATTTCAGCCATCTAAAAGGAAGATGGATAGTCAGAACTAATTGTGAAGGCATCTGGTTAACACTGAGTAACAGGTCTCCAGAGAGTGATTCATATCACCTACATTTTGAGATGGGGTGAGTCACTCCCTGGAGATGTGCACTGGAGAGCACTTATGGGACTGGTACACACTGTCTGCCCAGCCTCTGGATATTTACATAAAGTGAACACCGCCCTGACAACAGAAGATCACAAAATATTAAAGAAATAATAATGAAAGGAAAATGAGCTATTCCAGAACATCACAATTAATGCATTAAATTTAATTCCCTTACTAACAAGAGGTAAACATGAAGGGTGAAACAGTGCAAAGCCAATAACCCCTCCGTCCATTCTCAGTAACAGTCACATTTCTGTGTCAGTGCTGGTTAATTGGCTGTTTCATGGCAACCCAGACTACAGTGCATTGTGCAAGTCCAATTCTTCTACCACTGAGAGAAGTATTATCTTATTACACTGATTAGAGTGTAAAATAGTCTACAATTTGATCAAAGCAGACCACAGCTACAGTTCATACATAGTCCAGGTCTAAGCTCTGTTTCCGTGCTAGGGGGGCATGCCATATGGCATCCTATCTGAAATAAAATTCATTGCCTTCCATCCTCACTTCCTGAGTAAGATGAGCATCAGGACACTTTCTGAATGTCTCCAATAATGTCTCTAAAATAAGCATGTGAAAATAAACCTGTGTGCAAAAAAGCTCTGAAATAGAAATCTACAAACAACAATTGCTCTCCGTACACAAACACACACAGACACAAATACTCATACACTGTTCTCCACAAAAACAGGCATGTCAGCCATCATGCAGTGCTAAACCTGCAAGAAAGAAATCCTATCCACAAGACACAATGTCTAAGGTACACAACGTTCCCAGCAGGTGATCTGCCACCTTCTGAAGGCACCTACTTGCTTCCAGTTGTACTAGGCATTGGAAGAAACACTTTGATGAATACTCCTGTTTTGAGAATCTATTGTCTTGTTACTGCCCCGTGCTTCATCGGTATTTTCAGGGGATTTCATGGCCACCTTGCCTTTCAGTAGGGTGGATTTTTGATGCTGGCAAATAAAGTAGAGGATCTTGAAGCAAGACAGCAAAGCTTCAGTAATGCTGGAGGAGAAAAGCTTTTTGCACGGGTGACAGAACTGATAGAACACCAGCATGAAGAAGACGCCCATGCAGTACCCGATGAGGAGCTGCAGGAACAACATTGGGGCGCAGACATAGAGGTAGAAGTCTGTTCTGTAAATGTACCACATGAGCAGGAGGAAGGCGTTCTCCATCAGCCGCACGATGTAGTACACGGTCATCTGGTACCAGTTCTGGGACTTGCTGATCAGGTCGGGGTCGCTGAGCTCCACCTGCGCCGCCGACCAGCAGAACATGTTAATGCCGGCGTACAGGAACGTCAGCAGGCACAGGACGATGGTAGTGCCCACCCTGCTCAACTCCTTCTCTATGTTCTCAGGAAACGGCGACTTGCTAAGCCAGAAGATAATCCACGGGTAGAAGAAGAAACCTAAGAAATTCAGCAGCACGATGAGGAAAACCCAGATGCGAACGACTGACCCAAAAAGCACCAGCACCGTGACCCGCGTGGCGATCTCAAAGCTCCTCCACATGAAGATGCAGAGGTAGGCAGCGGGTTTCACACGGATGTCATAGTCATCATACTTGATCTTAATGGCCAGGATGTTGCAGCGTAAGGCGCCGTAAACAATCGACAGCAGAGAAAGCACCATGAAAATACCTGCAAGGAGAAAAGACGAATCAGGACCTTCAGCTCAGCAGCAGACATTGTATCAGAGGAGAGCAGGTGCAGTCACCATCACAGCACTCCTGGGGATTGCCAGCAGGGCATAACGCCACAGGAGCCATTCCCAGCCTATTCCTGTGTGAAGGAAATAATCTCTACCCCAGTTAAAGCCGGCACATTACTCTCTTTTGGTCCCCCTTTCATACTTATTCAAGTGGCTGGCCAGAAAAAGAAGGCACTCAGCAGTCATAATCATCTCTCCCTCCTCGCCCTGCTGAGGGCTGTTCATACACAGGCTGTCCTTGGTAATTTCACAGCTCAGTCGTAAGACTATCCAGCTTGCTCCCAAACTCCCACAGTACTCCACAAGGCACAGGGAGCTACTCCCTTTCCAGATAGAAGAGAAACTCCAAAATAGAAGCTGAAACTTTGGAGCAACTTGGACATGCAGATAATTTGGTGCTTATGAAGTTCTGTGTCAAAGTAAATCACAAAAAAGGTATGTGATACAGCTCAAAATTGAAAGCTGAAAAAATTTAAGCACAGCACTGTCCACATTGTCTCTGATTGTGTCGAGAGATATTTACTCACCTGCCTGCATTGTGTTTTCCTATACATCAATTTCCTTTATACACCCATCTGTGTCATGCATTAAAAAAACCACACCTACTAAAAATATCTTTGAATTCAGATCAGTTAATTTTCTGTACCTCCCATCTACCCAGAATCCCTGAAAAGAAGGTTTCACATTTAAACTCTGCAGAAAATGAAGGCAGAGATCAGATGTTACTTGGCACTGCAGGAGGGCATCCTGTGTTGCCATGCCAAGGTACAAATGTATTTGAATTCTGGACCCAGAGAATAAACAAAGTGCTAACTGCCCACAGTTTTTTAGTATTTGCATACACAAATACATAAATACTTATTCACAATTTTTACCAACATGCTGAATAGCTGATATTGCATCAGATAAAATAATCAGTTGGGAATTCCTAATTATGTCAATAGCATTTGCAATGGTTAGTAACCAGTGTTTTCTGCAGCCTTCAATTAGTTTGTGTGCCAATATCTTACAAATAAATTGGATTCCCTGTTTTGCTATACCTATATGGCTAAAATTATCAGGATTTGGGTTTTTCTCTTAATTATAAGTCACTAACTTCTAAGCAATCCTTCGGAAGAAACAAGTGTATTTTAAGTTCTCTAACAACTTTCCAAGACAATTTTCTCTACTTCAGCTAATCTCTTTTCTTTTATGATCCACAAACACCTCTGAATTACTCTGGAAAATAATTAAGTCATTATATCTAATTTTCCAAAGCAGTCAGTAAGGTGAAAGGCATTTATCATTTTAAATGGTAATTTTGTACATGCCAGTTTGGTGGAACATATATTCTCTGAAAATATTTATGTTGAAATTGTTAGTAGGTAGCCAGTATCTTTTAAACAACTTTCTTACAGCACTGAATAATGTCACCAGTAATGACATAAAATAAGCATGTGGCAATAATCCTATGTGCAAAAAGGTACATAGAGCTGGGCATTTAAAATGTTATATCTTGGAAAAGCATCAGCTGAAAGCAGAAGAGCAGGTGAGTTCAGTCAAGAATATTGCTTGATGTCCTATGGCTTTTTACAAAATCTTTCCTGTAGTTTTGAGCTGTGAAAGAACATAAATTCCAGCAGCTAATGAAGCAAAAGAATATTCTTAGAATTAAAGGAACATAAAGACATATCCACCAGGGACTCAGTGCTGCTGTGCTGGAACTCTGCTTGCTTTCTGCTTTGACAAGCCAAAACATTGATCTTATTCCCCAATTTCACTTCAGGGAATCTATATTAGTATCAAACCTATCTTATAAACTCAAGCTTTCAAAAGAGGCATTTCTCCACTGATAGAAAATAGGTCATGCTGACTCTGGTTTAATACACTAGTCCAGTCCTACTCCTTTCCTAAAAGCTCATTATTGTCACCAAACCTTCAGTTCAAACATGATTTTTAACTCTGTGAGAAAGATGGTTTGAAGCAACCACAAAGGGAAGTAAGAGAGGGTGACACTTTTTGCTTTTACTCATCCTGAGCAGGCAAAGAAATGCAAATTTAAAAGGCAAAGTATCTTCTAGAACAGTTTCAAATCTTTTAACAGTCTTTATAAAGGTGGCATTTCTCTTCTTCCTTCCTCCTCCCAAAAGGCTGTCTTTTTCTTACAAATCAGAGGTGGACACTCACAGAGTCATCCAGGGAGGCAGTGATTTACTTTGTTGTGTTTTGTTATTAAATCCAAAGTCATTTCAAGACCTGGTCCTTCCCACTTCAGAAACTGCTGAGACAGTGAATTCTGCTCTAGATGAGCTACCTCACAAGTGCCACTGTAATCTATTATAGATACTATAGTTTCATGTATACAGAATAGAACTAGGACTCAGATTAGGCTAATACATGTGCCTTCCAATATTGTATTACATTCAACATTTTTACACTTTTCATGATAAACAGTCACCAAAGTTTTACGTCACTCATCACTAACCTCAAGAGTTAGTCCTGCTTTTGCAGCTTTCTGGTTGTCTTGATCTTACATTCTTGGAAGACTGTGAAATGGCAGTTTTGAAGAATGCCAAACATTGGCAAGACCCCAACAATCCAAAAGAAAACATCCAGAGAAATTAAAGAATGCCATGAAATACACAAGAAATATGCAGCATGGCTCTAGGTGACAAAGGGCTAGGCAAGGATGCATGCTCTTTTCAAAAGTGTTCAAGCCAGCACTGGAAGCAATAAGGAGTTTCAAACAGATTTGAAAGGGACAAGCCATGCCCCCAGCTTCAGGTTCTCAGGTGATACCAACCTCATAACCCCTGAAGAATTTGCACAGAATGACAGGGTATATAGGAATCCAGAAAAAATAGCAGATCGATGAGGAGACAAGACAAAATATGTGGAAATCAAAATAAAAGACAGTGATAATTATAACAAATGCAAATGGAAGAGAGCCTGAAATTTGGAGGGCTCAAATTTCAAAGAACAGGGAAGATGAAGACATCTGAAGTGTGGAATAAGAACTGGCCTGGCTGGATAAAGAGATTGCAGAAAGTTTTGGTATATCAGCAGCTATGATACACACAACAAGAATATGGTTAGGACTCTTGTTTTTCTGATGAATGAGCTCTAACAAACATTGACACCATTCCTGACCCTTTTTTTGGGTTTTTTTGCATCTCTGTATTTTAGAATTACACCTGTATGGAGATACTTCTGAGAAGCATGAAATAACTGCTGCATCTGGAAGTGGGTTCACCAAACTCTGGTGAGCCAGCTTATCTCTGGTCATTTCACCCAAGGAATGTCACTTACCAGTTTGTGATTACAACCTAGCAGTGACTGAAAAAGCTAGAAGCAACAGAGCATTAGAAATTATTATTAAATATGCAATTCTCTGATAATCTGGAGCACAGGACTTCTCTTTTGAAATCATGACCAGTAAGGTAAAACCAGTTATACAAGAAAGATAATAAAAAGGCAAACTTTTTCAAGTAAATGCCATCTACAGCAAAGTGACTGCAGATTTTGCCAATAGCACCAGTCAGCAAAGGATTCAATCACACTGTCCTGATCCCACATAACAAATGCCATGGTTATTTGAAGGACCTACCTTAGATATGAAGAACTCAGGAACTGAAATGAGTAATGTCTTCCAAGAAACTACTGCTATGATATGTTGGCTTTGGCTGGGGGAGAGTTAATTTGTTTTCTAGTAGCTGATTCAGTGCTGAGTTTGGATTCAGTATGAGAATAATGTTGATAACACACTGCTTTAGTTGCTGCCCAGCAGTGCTTTAAGTCAAGGACTTTTCAGTTTCCCATGCTCTGCCAGTGAAGAAGTACACAAGAAGCTGTGAAGAAGCACAGCCAGAACAGATGATCCAAACTATCCAGAGGGATATTCCATTCCATTGGTATCATGCTCAGTGTATGATACCAATGGGGGAAGGGCTGATTGGTGTTAGGGCATGGTTTGTGCATCACTTGTCTTTCTTGGTTTGTTTTTTCTTCTCCATCTCTCTCACTCTGCCCCTCTCACCCCTCTCTATCCCCTTCACTACTACTACTACTACTACTATTATTACTATTATTACTATTGTTATTATTGCATTTTACTTTATTTCAATTATTAATTTGTCACCTTAGCCTCAGCCTCCATAGCTGTGAAGCTGGTAAAGATCCTCTCATGGTCATAGTGATACAACAAGAGCTATTTAGTATTTCAGTGGAAATGCATCTTCAAGTTCCCAGAGGTGCCTAAATCCTTTCTTAGAATGAAAAGCTGTTTGTCCCATGACCAGCTGGAGATGGCTCTTCATTTAGCAGTGAGCCAGGAAATCAAGAGCACGTCATGAAAGTAAGATGGTGAATCCCACACTAAGAGAGATGTGTCCTGGTAAATCCATGTTGTGCAGCGCTGCTTGGTGAAGGCTTAACAGCTTGGGTCCAGACATGAGATGACCACAGCTGCATAGCAGCTTACTGAGTCCTGCCTTTTGATTCCAGAATCAGAGTCTGGCACAAGTAAAGACAGTTCATGTCCTCAGTTCATATTTAAAACTGTATTCCTGAAAGTACACCTTCCCTAAGGCAGCATGACAAAACTAGCTCTGCAGTGTACCCCAAGGAATTTTCCAGAAAGTTTTTCTCAAAAACCAAAATGGAATGAAAGTAATTTTATTTCTTCTTCATGAAGACAGCTCAGTCCCTCCAGCTGCCTCCCTCTCATTCCATAATGGTCAATTTATCAAATCAGTGTTTTTATAGCAACCCGAGTGTGCTACAGAAGGTGTCATAGTCTAAAACATGACGATATGAACTTGAAAGCAACATCACCATCAAAAGCTACCAGGGAGATGAAACCCATTGCCCAATGCTCGGTTCTTGTGCAGGGCAGCTATAATTGACTGCCCTCCCACCCAAACACCAAAAAGGTCATAACAACAGCTCCACCTACTTCTGGCAACCGTGACCTCCTGCTGCAGGACACAGATATAGAGCTGGAGCGTGAGCTGGGGTGCCGAGCCGAGGAACGCCTGGATGACAGAGGCCCTGCTGAAGGCAGACCTGTGTGTGCGCAGCTTGCCTTCAGCCTGCCCCACTTCCTTCTCAATCTCCTCTGAGAACCCATCCTTGGGCATCTGCCTCTTCTTTGTGATGCTGACATAGGGCTCTTCCACTCTTTCAGCACGGAAGTAAATGTAAAGGGCTTCCACACACCTACAAGCAAACAAGTAGATAGAGTAACAGGCAAAAAAGAAATGAAAAGTGTCCTCACTTTCTCGTATTTTAAAAAATCACATACTAAGTTCTAAGCCATTTTTTTCATAGAGCAAAGCCTGTAGGTTTTCTACTCCTGGTAAACTTGGAATATGACAGATTTCATTTTTTTAAATATGAACTACATGTTACTAGAGGACAAGAACCTGGCAGTGCCCTTTGGGCTGCTTGTAGTACTCAGACTTGGGAGGAAGTTTTATTATTTTCTATGGGCTGCCCTTGCTCTCTGGTATCTCATTAAAGTCTCTAACTTTCATTCACGACAAGGATGCCAAACCCAGGACCCAAACTGGAACTGTGTTTCTTCAGATTCTCATGGGTTTTTTCTCCTAGTTATCTGTACATCTGTGACATGCTAATGGGACATGGCAATAAACTCACTTTTCACACCTCTGCCTTAGAATATCTTGAAGAGAGAAGCTCAGGGTATGTGCAGGTGCACACACTTCAAAACTTTACCAAGCAATTGTTCAAAACACCAGTTACATGCTATAGCAGTGAAAAGGAACAGTTTTGAGCCTCACAACCCTTGAAATCAACATTTTTTTTAAAGGCACAAGAATAGGAACTTTAGTTCTTAAGTGTGGTTACATTAATTGTACTGTTAAAGGACTATTAAATAAAATCTCACAAAAAAGATTCTAAGTAAGAAGATACAGTGTTTCCTGTTGCAACAGCTCTTCATACTTTAAACACAGTGGGAGCCAAACCCACTTGTTTATACAGGTCTAACCTACTGCCTACTGACTTCCAAAGAACAAACTGCTGCCAGCACATACACTTCCCATAAATATCGTTATACTACTTGCTGCCTTTACCCATGCACAGAGACAAATCCATACATTTGGAAGAGAACAGGAAAGGTTGTCTCCAGAAAATGCTGTGGCAACAAGGACAATCTGGCTCCTTGAGCATTAAAGAAGATAACAGTCCCAGAGAGATAGTTGCAAGGAAAAAACAGTTCCTGCGACTTCCTTCCAATGACTGTTTTCTAATTGGCTACACCATGATGGAAACTATTCTAAGAGAATTACTTGGGTGTGAAGGTGTCAAGGGCAGGCTTGGGCATCAAGCAGGGCCCAAAACATACAGGGAAGTATTTGCACTTGTCTGGGAAGTAATAACAAGAAAGGAACAACACAGGAACAGATGAAATCACAAGATGAGAGGGAGGGGAGAAGAAAGAAAAAATTTACTTCTCTTTATTTTAATAAACGTTACGTCATTTTTTGCTCTAACTGGACCACTAGCAAGTTTCAGCTGCTCTAGATGAAGAGCAGTTTTGGGATTGTGTAGTACTGTTCCTGATTCACTAGGCTTCAGCTATCATTATGACTAAAGCTATTCAACCTTTCTATTCAAAGCTGCTCTGGATGCTCCATTCACAGAGGTGACTTTCTGTCTTCCCCTCGTTAATATTTTCACTCCCTGTCAATCTTGTTCCACATGAAAGAATCCATACAGCCAAAAATAAAGTGTGAAAAATTAATAAAACACTGTGGCTTTATGGAGCCAGCATAGATTCTGAAATCAACAAATTGATTTTATTCCAAAAAGAAAGATCCCAGACCATTTTTGTCTCATTTAGTATTCACAGCCATGCATTCACCCTGAGCTGAGGGCAAGTCTGAGTATATTATGGAAAACTAGATCTCAGCATCAGGCTCTGAACTCTTGCTGTGTGTGACTAGAAGCAGATACAGTCTAGGGACCTGTAGAAAAAATATGGAGTGATCCCACTAAAGAGATCAGATTTATGAGACTACTGATACTGTTATAATAGCAAACATTATAATCAACCAAACACTGAGTTTTGGAGTTTATTTATTAGCTGGGTATTAAATAGCAGTATATTGTTTGTAATGGGGATGTTTTGTCCATACAGAAAAGCACACATAATACGAAACGGTCTGATAAGCAAACCTGAGAGCCAAATGGGGCTCTTACCACTACAACAGAGTAATAAAAAATGCTTTTATGAAAGCATTCAGATTACATTGATAACGATGCCCATTTTCTCCCAGGCCCTGCCAGGCCCATGCAAGCCTTCTGGGAAAGATAACAAATGTGCTCAGAATTCCAGCTGGTGCCACTGCCCAAGGAACTGCTTCAAACAGGAGCAGACTGGCAGTTGACACACCAAAAAGAACAAGCATCAATCTAAAAATTTAAGAAATAAAGTGTGAGAGGGGCACAGGCACTTGAATGACCATCCAGGTGAGAAGGGTCCAGGACTGTGACGAAGAATGAATGCAGATCATGTTGCTGTGTCAGACTGTGACTTTGCCTACAAAGTACGTGCTGAGGGGTTGTCTTTAAATGAACCACCTGGCTTGCTCTTTTTTAGCATGAAACATAACTAAAAGACAATGCAAAAAGGGGATTGCTTCATGGCAGCTTTCCCCCACAGTTAAAAGCTCCTGCATCATGGTGAATTCCGCAGAAGACCTCACTGCTGCTCTGCTCCAGAGGGACACGAGTGAGAGATCCCAACTTCTGCACAATCCATCTCCTGCAAAGATGTTTAGGGCCCCTCCAAAAGCCCTTCACATGGTATCAAGAGCAGAAGGCAAGCAGCTGGCTGTCTCCTCTGCATGTAAGGCACTGACAACGACAGCACAGGCTCTGAAGGAACTAAAATTGCTCTGAGGAAAAAAAAGTTAGATCTACTTTCTACAGTGAAAGTTAAGAGGTAAGAAAAGGATGGTGCTGTTTTCTCCCCTGCTGCCATATCTTGGCAGAAAGAAGAGCCATGCTTTTTTCAGGGATCCTGATGGTGCCCACAAAGAGTGATTCAGCCGCAACACATTTGTCTTCTCCACAGTAAGTAGGAGGAATAATCCTACCCTTATATTCTTGCTGAGAGTGAGCACCTCGTTTCCTCTTTTAATCATGGACGTGTGGGATTGGAACACAGGCAAAATAATGGTGGTGTGAAGAGGGAGAAGGCAATGAAAACAGGGAACTTTCCACACCCAACTAGCACTCCAAGAACAAACAGCTATTTGAGAACTATCCAAACACACCTTCTGCAAATGTAAGGGCAGATTTCTCTAATACTTAAATTTTACTAATCCTTCTCTTCAGAGAAGTGTGCAAAAGACTTATCAGTCCTGCAGATTTACTTACCTGCATCAGGCAAGGATCTGTTGCTCACCCATTGTTCTACCTTTTATGCGCATTGACTTTCTGTTCATCTTTCTGTTCATCATGGACACCTAACACATCTGCTTAAGAATAAAGGAAAGAAAATAGCCTGAAGAGAGACTAGACATATTTTTCCCATCTAGAAAAGAGGGAGGCACATCAACAGTTGTAAAGTTTGGAGCTAGCAGGATCTCCTACAGTGAGGTCTGCCAATGAAGTCCTACAAGGAAGGGCAGTTCTTAGACCTGCTCTATCTTGAACAGTTAAGCAGGTCACTAGCAAAGATAGGCTACCTGAGAGAGACAAGCCTTCTGCACAATGTCACTGAAGCATTATCTGCACCATTAGAGCTTATTAGATTTCAAACTGCAGAATTAGATGCTCAAAACATGAATGACTATAAAAAAAAAATTAGGGTTTTTGTTTCTTCCTTTTTTCACTTCCTGCAGGTCACAGAATCAAAGTTTGGCCATAACAGCAGCTCCTCTGGCAGTTTGATACAAGCTTCCTCCTACATTTTCTGTGCTGCTATCTACATCGTACACGTAATTGTTTCTCCTTATGCCTTGAGGAACAAAGGCTGATTGCATTAAAAAAAAAAAAAAAGTCTATTGTTTATATCCTTGTCCTATTATGACCTGAGGAAAACAGTTATTAGTGTTCTATATAGGGGACCTATTATATTTACTTGAGATTTTTTCTGCAAGAGCCCATCCTTCTGCTGACCTAGCTCTCCCCTGACTGCGTCTCCTCAGAGAACAGGTTGGGCCCACACTGCACTAACAGAGCACCAGGGAACAGAGCTCCAAAGACATCTGCAGTCACTCAAACTCCCGGAAGCTGGTACCAGAAGGAAGCACTGCCAGGTTCACACCAGTTGGTTTTGATGGTGCCACTTCAGTACAGCCTTGAGTAGATCAGGTGGGAGGGAACGCCTGCATCCAGCAGACTCATGGTCCCACCACCACCAACATCCCCAGTGTGTGACTGCAAGCCCCAACTGGCCAAGTCAATCTGTTGGAAATCTGCACTTCAGCTCTTGACCTTTTCATTACTTGAAGAATTGAAAAGGGCAAGCAAGTTAACAGGGAGTTCTCTGGGGCCCATCATGAAGGCTAAGGACAAAAGCAGGCTCAGGGGGAACATTATCGCTCTCCATAACTCCTCAGGAGATTGTAGTGAGGTGAGGATCAGTCTCTTCTCCCAAGATATGGACAGGACAAGAAGAAATGGCCTAAAGCTGGTCCGGGGAGGTCCAGGTGGGTATTAGTACAGATTTTTTCACTGAAAGGGCAGTCAGGCATTGGAATAAGCTGCCCAGGGAAGTGGTGTAATCTCCATGCCTAGAAATATTCAAAAGGCATGTGCATGTGGCATTCATGGACATGGTTTCGTGGTGAACACAGCCATGCTGGGTTATCAGTTGAACTCAGTGGTCTCAGAGGTCTTTTCCCTAAACAATTCCCTGATTCTCTGAGGGGTAATTAACAGTTTGAAGAAATCATTGAGTGTAGAGCTGTACACCAGCAAAGCTACCTCCAGTAATTATGTATTGGAATTGTAGCAGCACTTAAAATCTCAAGATGACCTTGGTGCTACAAGTGCCATCCAAAGGAAGGGAACAAAGAGACAGGCTCTAGCACAGCAGCAGCCTGAGCCAAAAAGCTCATCATGACCTTCCCTAGAGAAAAGACAAAAGTAATAAACCTCTTGTTTACACTGACTACTGTTTTAAGTAATTTTTCCTGTATTAATTTACCTAACGTGGTTAAAGAATCTCCTTTTATTAAAAAAAAAAACCCCAAGCCCAAAACCACCCAAATACATCTTCTAAGCATCCAGACAAATTAGTGCATTCATGAGGAGTGGCACTGACCTGAAATGCTGCAGGAATCCTCCATGATGCCCAGAAGCCTGCAGTCACTTTGTTCCAGCCAAGTCTCTGCAGAGCCTCTGGCATGCCCTGCATCCAAAGGATCACAGCCAGGCCACTAAGGGAAATAGGAATTTTGCCCTACAAATTCCTCCGAATTTAGAGAAACTCCTAGGGAGTGGGAGAAGAAATTAAAAAAGGGTACATCAACACTAGACCAAAAGTCCTCTCCAGGAAGAGGGATGCTACCTAATTTTAGTCCTTCCAGTGGCAGCAGCAGGACAGCGAGTGCCTCCCGAACAGGTGGAGTGTGGGTGTTTGGGGAAGGTGGTGGCATGCACGAAGGTTCTAGGAGAGAAAGTACTCTTTTTCCACTACTCAGATGATTCAAAATAGGCTGAATCATTTGGCTTGCAAGGCTAAATACCCTCCTTCCCTGCCAAGATATTTTCAAACCATTCCCCAAAATTTAGAGGGTTATTTTAAAGGAAAAAAATCAAGGGAAAATAAAAAAATCTAGATTTTAAGATGATGAAGAAAAACTCGCACAACACACATGGGCTGATGGTAAAGCAGTGCACTGATATCTGAGTATTTAAATCTGAACAGAGGAATCCTGACTATTCTGTATCATACCAAACCAAGCAGAGATAGTTAAAAAGTTAGTGTTAAGTTTGTTTTAAAGCCAGCCAAAGGTGCCAGCCCTCTGTTGCAGCATGTCATCACACACAGCCTCAAGGTCCTTAAACGCTTCATTCCCATGCTACAAGCAGACAGAACCTGGGGAGGCTCTACTGCCTGTGTCCTATCTGAGCTAACTTCACCCAGCCCTCCCTAAGCAGCCCTGGGCTGTGCCAGTGAGGCACAAGAGTCCAGGCAGGGAGGATGGAGCCAGGCTTCACACAGGGGAAGCAGATGACTGAGAGCAGCAGGATTCTCTGGAGCAAAGGAGCAGAGGTTTGCCTACAAGGATGGAGCAAAATGCCTCCAAGGACAATGGTCCTTTTCAGCTTACAAAAAGTTGAAACCACAGTGCAGTGATGATACAACCAGAAGATACTTTGCCTTCTAGCTATCACCTGAGCCTTGTGTGCATGCCAGTCCACACAGGGTAGAAAGCCTCCTAAGCAAAGTAGGGAAAGGGAAGGTATTTTGTGTGCTGAAAACACCACAAGATTTACAGAGCAGAGCTATATCTGAGAGGAAGCAATCAGTTTCCTCTTCTGACATACAGCAATCTTTAGTTGCAGGAAGGCAAGGAAGGAAAAAAGCTCCAAAACCTTTTACTGTCTCAAATCACTCTGCCTTCCCAGACTTTTGTGCTGTACCCTACAAACTGATACATTCCCCTAAAGTAATAAGAAGTTGTTTTGTATCTAACTTTTAATTTGTAGAGTCCTCCCAGCCTTTAGCAGAAAATAATTTTTTCAGGTAGCATGAATGTACTAACCTATTTAATTAGTAATTTTAATTCCAGTTATCCTGGGTTTAGAGAGAGGTCAACATAAATCACTTTGTCATGCCTAAATGATGCCATGGGGACTGTGGCACAGTATGCTGCAGCACATCCAGAACATCTCCAAACCTCCTGGAAATGCTAAGTTTGTAAATCTTTGAGAAAGGAAGAAGTGCAGAGTCGGCAACACACCAGAGGAGAGGAGAGGGCTTCCATATGCTCACTAGTTTTACAGCAGTTTTACAGAGATTGCAGCTGGGAGTTCCCCAGATAGCAGGAACTGTGATCTGCACAAGATAAGGTTTGAGTTGTAAACAGAAAACTTGATGTTGAGAAAGAAACAGAAAGTCAAGTCAAGCTTGGTGCTTGAGGTCAAAATATAAATCCATGTTCCTTTCATATAATTAAAAAGAAAATCCTTCCATTTCTTCTTGTTGCTCAAATCCTTTGCTTTTTCATATATTCTACCTTGACATTATTCTCACCTTGTCTGACCTCAAGAAATTAATTTAGAATAACAAAGATCATGTACTTAAATTTGGACAGTTTCTTTCTCTTGGGTTCGTCTCTTATTTCCCAAGAATGTGGAAGCATTTTGCTCTTAGCTTTTAGCTTGATTCGCTCTTTGCTCTTAGCTTGATTTTTTTAGAGAATCAGAGCTCTTTAAGAATTGTTAAGCCATAACCTGAAGTCTTCAAAATATTAACAAAGCAAGAAAAAAAAAATCCATGCATAGTTAAGGAAGAAGTCAAGCTTTTGAAGTGTAAGGTATTTTGCAACATCTAAACTGTTCATCTTAGTGTGAACAAATCTTTCTTTTACATGCTATCTAGAAATTTCAAAACGTTGGAGATACTTCTCCTAGCCTCTACTACAGACACACTGCATTTAATTCCCGTTCTTTTTAAATAAGAGATTCGAATATAAATTTAAAATTAATGTCCCCAGGAAACATTTTGTCTTGGGAGTTGCACACTGCTGTAATTTTTCCTCTAAATATTTGGGTTTTGTTTTTTTTGGTTTTTTTTTTTGTTTGTTTGTTTTTTTCCTAAGGGAATTTTCAGAGATATTGAATAGAAAAATAATCTCCAAAGCAATTTGGGTCAGGAAGCTCACGTTTGGAGAGAAGAGGCAGACTAGAGCATCACTGACGTTCCAAGATGCACGGATGGGATGGGTACTATCGCTATTCTAAACTTGTAACCGAGTGAAGAATCCCCCGTTCTCTCTTGGAAGTGATCTGAGAGCAAAGCGCGGTGGATGAGGCAGCAGCGAACAGACACAACCATCTGCAAGGAGCCACGGGGATGGAGACCCATGGCAGAGCGGGACGCGGAGGGGCTGTCGCGGCTCCCCGGCAGCGCCGAGCCGCTTTCCCCAGGGCTCGCCCGCGGTTTGTTCCCGAGGCATTCCCGAAGGACGCCGCTCCTCCCGCAGCCGCGGCAGGACGCGCCCGGCGGCGCAGAGCGGGAGCGGCCCCGCCCGCAGCGCACAAAGGCCGGGGGGCTCCGGCCGCGGCCCGCTGACGGCGGCACGGACTCACCGACCTGACGAGCGGCCCCAGCTGCAGCAGGTGCAGCAGCAGCACCAGCGGGCGGTCGCGGCTCACGTCGCGGTGGATGAAGACCAGGCTGAGCTGCACCAGCGCGCAGGGCACGAGGGCGAAGAGCAGCGTCAGCGTCTGCCACATGCGATCCCCCGCGTGGCGGTACGCCGCGCTCAGGCACAGCGCGGCCGCCGTCTCGGACATGAAGAGGACGAGGGAGATGAGGACGGAGCCCGGGAATTTCATCGCGGCGGCCGCCACAGCCCGGCCCGCCCAGCCGCCGAGGAGCACTGGGGCCCGCTCCCCGCCAGAGGGAGCGCCGCGCTCGCCGCCGGCCCGCGGCCTCTGCAGCCTGGGGCTGGATCCGCGCCGGAGGTCCATCCCGACCGCGCTTGGATCCTGCCCGGCTCTGGATCCCGGCCGGGGCTCGGGCCCGGGTGGGCTGGAAGCGGAGGAAGGTTCCCCGGCGGTGCGCGGGGAGCTCCCCGCCATGGTGTCTGCTTCAGCCGTCAGACACACGAGTGAACTGAGGGGGCTGGCGGGAAGGGGCCAGCGGGGCCTCAGGGCGCTCCGTCAGTCTGGGGGTCGCACGGCCACGGCACCGCTCAGGCCGCAAAGACAACACACACGGCACCGAGAGCCGCGAACAGGCTCTCCTCAAACACCTCCAGCCACTTCCCTGGGCAGCCCGTTCCCATGTCTAATCATCCTTTCTGTGGAGAGGTTCCTCCTCATGTCCAACATAAACCTTCCCTGGTGCAGCTTAGGATCATGTCCTCTAATCCTTATCACTGTTTGCGTGTGAGAAGAGACCGACCCTCACCTGGCTACACCCTCCTGTCAGGGACTTGTAGAGTGATAAAATAGAGATCTGAAAGGAAGAGGCAAGGGCCAAGTCTGTACCAGGAAGAAAATAACCCTGTGCAACAATAAAGGCTGAGAGATGATTTAATAAATAAATAAATTCAATAAATAAACGGTAAATAAATAAAAAATGAACAAACCCCACAACAAGACCAAGCAAACAAAAGGATAAAAAGGAGTTGTGAGCGCTGGGGAGCCTTGCCTGATGCACCCTCAGCCTGATACAGCTGACACAGCTCAGCCTCCCTGATCAGGGCAGTGTGGCAATATCAGAGGTGCCCTTTAGCACTTGGCCAGGTGGCTTTCCTCTTGCTTGCCAGACCTTTTCCTTCAGAGGTTCCTTGGGCCACAGAGCCCTAAGCCATGGCAGCCGCTGTTGACCTGCAGCATTTGACCGCTGTCCCTGGGCCTTTCCCCCTCTCCGGCAGGATCCTTTCTCCCTCACCAAATTTCAGAATTTTCTCCAAAATTCTGGAGTCTTTCTGGAGATATGTACAATCACCCCAGCAGCATCATCAATGCCTGCTGGATGAGCAGCACAAGGTGACAGCTTGAGGAAAAGACAAGCCTTTGTAGTCCCTCCATGAGATCCTGAACCTGAGCACCTGGCAAGAAACAAAACAGAGGTGCCAGGTTGGCAGATGGTGCCTCTGTCCAGCACAGGATTCTCCAGTCATTGTTTCTCTCCCTCCTCTTGGTGCAGGTGCTTGGTTCAGCTGGCTCTGGTGATAGATCTTGTTTCTCCTTGCCTGTTCCCAGGTAATTGCTGATCTGCATGTAGGGGTTAGCTACACACCTGGGACCTACAGGAGCACAAGAGGAAGGCAAGATCAGGAGTCTGAGATACTGTTAATGGGATAACTCACTACTGGCTACTTCTGCTTATCTGCTACTGTTCTTTAATGTGATATAGGGTGTCACCCGATGTGCACAAAAAATGCCAATAAACTCTTGGCCATTTCTTTAACTACTGCATTGGTAGATCTGGAGCTCAGCTCAAGTTGAGCTCAGCTCATGATGAGAAAGATGGAAACCTTGTTGTGGGCAAGCCTATGTGAATTTAATATTTGTATCCTTCTCTGGGAATGGAGGGGTGTTCCATGAAAGGGAAGAGACCATGAAACTAAGATTTAAAGCATATTGACAATAAATACCTGGAGTGGGAAACTTTGATCTACAGGCCAAAAGCACCCTGTCTTGTCTTGTGGGAAACTACCATGAGGTGTTTTACCTAAGCACTGTATGCAGCCTGGATGATGTATCTCATTCTAAAATGATTTATTTTACTTTTGATAACCACTGAAAAGCTTTTGGAGCACCGAGTTATGACTATTCTGGAAGGAAGAGTTGCCAGCACTATAAAAGATAAGTACAGAAATAAACAATCCAATGCAAAATTATACTGTTCAAGGTTGGACTTTTATTTAAGGCAAAATATAATCACAGCTTTAATATTCATAATATGGATATACACAGTTTGTTCTGCCACTATGAAGCTTAGTATTATCACTGCTTTTAAAAAGCTATAAAATCTAGTTTCTATCATAATCTACAATACAAAACTAATACAATAAACACATTCTGAAAGATCACAGTGTTTAAAATATTAGAAAAGCAGGGGTCCTGCTTTCAAACAATAAGGTGCATCTCTAAAGAATCAACTCAACCTTGATTCTACAGGCCTGTTACCACATCATGGCTGTGAATGGCTGTAACACTGAGAAATCAATCTAGGGTGTGGCACGTACTCAAGGAATGAACATCACACACTGGAATATACTGAATAATCAAGTGGCACCAACACAAACTAGACATGAAATAATGCCATTTAAGTTCCCTGTACTTTTTATTTGTATTGGTATTCACGTATATTGCAGAGATATCGAGATATAATGTGTATAAATTGCTATAAAATAGGGCCCTGCATATGCAAACACCTGTGCTTTCCTCATACTATGCAAACAACCCTTACTAATTCCACGGGACTCGTGTAAAGGAAAGTTTGTAGGCCTGGAGTCTGGAATGATAAAGTCTTACCCCTGTATCACACATGTGGAAGGAGCTACCTTACATGCCTGGAAACAAGTGGAGGTTCACCACTGACATCAGCGGGTGGCCGATCAGGCTCTTAAAATGAGTGGTGGAGGCCAATTCAGTGGCAAAGCCAGACCATTGTTAAAGGAAATCCTTCTCTCTTGTGTGGTCATGGTAATAAAGACAGAAGTAGGGTTCAATTTCTGGTCAGACAGCCTTTCTCTTCCAAATGAAGTAAAAATATATGTTGGAATAGAATCTGTTTTCTATTTTCTATAGGATATAATTGACTTAAAGACTTCTACATAGTCATACAATGCTGTTGCTGAATAGCAGTACACTATAAAATCTCTTGTATTCAAATATCATTATACTACTGGAAAAAATGAATTTTTAATTAATTTTCTGCCATTCTAGTTGGTTGTGCTGTTCTTGACCTAAATGCCTTCATCTTCTCTTTGAGTCATGCAATGAACAAAGTCAAGGGACTACCTTCTAAGCATTAAAAACAAATATGGCCTTATGTATTTTCAAGCAGACTGCTATTTATAAATTTATTTTTTCTGAGTGCATGATGTAGAATTTCAAATATATGGGCTGTAAGACCAACAGCGGTGGTACAAATTTTTCAAGTTTAATAATTCAAAGGCAGATTGAAAAGTTGGTGCTATTGGCTTCTTGAATGTATCTTTTAAACTGCCTTATCATGGATAATGCACATAATTTCTGTTTCATTAAAAGCTAGGAGTAGGCACTAGGTTCAGCTACAGGCAACTCCTTCACAGGCAAATGTTTTTTAACATTTGTTTTTTAACAAATGCTTTTTTAACATTTGATGACTTTGCTATAATGGCAATGGAGCGCTGTTCAAGGCAGCTGAAACCTGCACCAGTGCTTGCTGTGCCATGAGACACAGTGCTATTCCCTTGGAAAATGCCTATTCACATCCCTAAATTGCTGTATTGTTTTGTGGGCCCTGAGCATTTTTGGCTTATGGCTTTGAAGTATGTTGCTCCCCTCATAGTGGGATTTTTGGTCATTTTCTTATTTCTTTTCAATTTAGCTTTCTACTGTTACTACTTAGTCTAAGACATATTTATATTAACTGAAATGTCTTCTCAGAGCAGTCCAGGCTGTACTGCCAGCCAGCAATTGTTGGTTCTTCAGAGCAAGATTACTCTTTGAAAATCTATAGGGCAATTTTAGTCCTGATATACTAATCTTCCTACAGATTAGAATATGCACTCATGCCAGTGAATATTCAAGGCATGTAGAAGATTACTGCACCTGAGATTTACTTGGCAGACCTCAGAGATCCAAAGAACAAGGATATATTCCCAAAATGCATGCACTAAAATAGGTCACTGTTGGCATAAAACATGCAATATGTTGTTAGATGCTGTAACTGTATATGCAGAAAACTATGTGAGTACAAAAACTTGATTGCTTATCAAAGTTTCCATTTGCACAAACTGCCCCTCTACATTTCTGGATACAGCAGATACCAACACTTCGGGTTTTTTCCACAGTATTAAAAAAACCCAATCAGTATTCTTGTCATATTCTTTCTATGTCCATATATAATCAGCATTAGAACATCAAAGTGGCATTACTTAATTTGACAGAGTAGCAATAAAGGTGATCCCTTTACTTGCATTCCCTTATGTATATTTCCTAGAACTATTGAAAAGTGTATTTTGGAATGCTTAGCCATTTCACTTGGTTTCGATTGTACTTACAGAACTGAAACACTGGAGAAGTGACCATGCTCCCTAGAAAGTCTGTTTTATTTAATGAAGTAAAACACCAGTGACAGTTGTTACACAGGATAATGATTTTTCCTTAGCAAGTGAGAAATGGCACAGCCAGTGAGAAGAGATCATCTGGGAGCAAAAAATAATGTAATGCAAGTTAGTAGAACACTCTGCTAAAGCAAAATCAATCAATCTTATTTTCAAGAACAAAAGACCTTCTTCAGCCTCCTCAAGTTATTCATAGGCTGGGAAACAAAGGCAGAGAAGCTGAAGGCAACAATGATGCAAACAAAGCAGATGTTTGAAAGCAGCGGCACAAAATGAACATGTTATTATGATGAAAAGTTGTGAGCAGCAGGTAAAAATAAAGATGTATTTGCTAGAACTGTACTGTTGATAAAACTTATTGCATCTATGAATCCTGAAATCAATATATCTGGACACTACAGATCTAGTTTCCCTCAAAATTATTCCCTGACAGTAATCTATGGATGGCAGGCTAGAAGTCATGAACAGTATATAGCTCCTTGAACTGATGTGTAATCTACAGCTTTACTCACAAATAGCACCACACAAACACTGGTACATCACAAATAAGCACCAATACCCACATAATGCATCCTCTTTGCTTTAACAGCAGAATCAGGAATACTATTATATCACTTAAATTCCTATTGCCTACACTTTAGGAACTAAACACAACCAAGAAACTAATGTGCAAACATGACGTAGTTACTGTGTTTTACACCCTGAAAGAGGCTTCTTGAGTTTCCCATAACACAATCTTTTGCCACAGCACCAGGGCAGAATCTGTTGAGGAACACATTTTTCAGTCCATAAAGGCCCAACTCGGGAGCAGGAGGAGACAGCATCCCATGGAGAATGTCTAGCAAAGGTTACAAGATTGATTTCTCAAAGCAGGAAGAGAGGTACACAGAGGACCTTACTTTTTATTACACTGGAAAGTGCTGACAGCTCTACTCAGGTTGCTGTTCTGTCAATATCTTAAAAGCAACAAATAAAGATTGCAACAGCACATTTGTAACAGCATATATAGTACAGAGAAGAAATCAGTAAGACAATAAAGAGGGGAAAGATTAAAAAACCCTGCTCATTTAATGAGTGGCATTTGCCACAGATCTCTGGGATTTATTTGCACTGTGTTCAGAATCTGTGACTGCAGCACATCTAGAGGCCACCTTAACCCAGCCAGGTCAGGTAAGAAAAGCCACAATCTATGAGAGTGAGCTCAAACTGCCATGTCTGATGAAAGAGATGAACAAATATGTTCCAAGATTTTTACCACATGTACCCCATGAGACTGGATGTTTGTGTGCTGCCCTTGCTGGAGTCAGTGCTGAACTCACATAACCTGCAAAGATGTTTGAGACCTAGATTTCAAAAACTGGGTGGTTCCATGAGTTTTCTCATTGTTGAATGGACTAACTCTTACTCAAATACATGTTTTCTTTCTCTCCAAAACATGTGGCTTCATATATAAAGAATGGTTGTGGGGACTGGAGATCTGTTTTGTGTGTGCTGTTGATCACAACACAGAGAAGAGCAGAGTCTCCCCTGAATGGGAATTGGAAGAAATTCTAGAAAGAAAGACTACACAGCAAAAACCACTAGAAAACTGACACTGAGCTCAGTGTTGATTTCCTAGCATTTGTAAAGAATCACATTTAAAAGAAGTGGATATGCCAAGTTTTATCTTCCTTAAACTTTTGTTTAAGAAGGTTCCAGTTATGAAATATAAGAGCCAAATATGTTACAGCAACCAACTAGACCAAAACTCCTAATGGATTTGGGATCTTCACTACTGACAACTGGCTTTGCTCTGATCTAAGAGGAGCATTTCCACAGGGCTGGGCAGAGCACGCTCCCATATCCATTGATTTTTTTCATTCTGCCTCGTGTACACCCTCCCTATGGAATTCATCCCTCTGCGTGCACACATCTCAGTGCTCAGAGTAACCAAATAAGTGACATTAGTGGCCTTCTTAAAAGACCATTTAACCTTTTAACTTATGTGTTTTAATAACTATGTTCTTTCTGTGATTAAGTAATTAATTAGAGCTGTACAGTGCAAGACAGAGTAACGGAAATCCTTATCTGCAGCTCATAATAATGCAAGCCATCTCATTAAAGTAATAGTGGCAAGAGCAGGAAGGGATTATTATATTAAAATGTGGAAGGATTGCAAGACCCAGCTCCAACTTATAGCCTGATCAAAGCCCACTGAAATGAAATGGGAACTTTAATCCATTAGGCATTAAAAATAAAGAAATTGTAATCTCCTCCAGCTGAGAATGCAGGAAGAGGGACTGCATTATTTGGCAGTGCATGTACAGCAGCTTTCTCTCTCTCTAACCTCAGGTTTTGACATATTGGTTTTCCCAACTTGTCTTTACAGACATTATTCCAATATAAATAAAAATAAATAAATAGTTAATAGGTTTTAAATACAGATATTCATTTTCTATATTTTAGTACAAATCTATGTTAGTGTTTTCTTTAGCTTTCAAGCTTTCAACCATGTCATCATATCTATAATACATAGAAAACAGCATATAATTACAACTATATGTGCTAGTGCAACTAGTATTGAGCAACCCATTTATTTCTATGTAAATTATTTTCTTGCTAAAAATTATTTGGGCATGTATATTATTTTGCTAACTAGGAAAAAAAGCAGTTTTGAGTTTTGTTATTAGGGTTTTTTCTGAGGATCAGTATGCCATCCCAGGACTGTATTCAGATTGCAGGGCTTGTATTGAAGAATTCATCAAAGAAAATAGGTTTTCTATCATCTGAAAAATTTAGGGTACTGTTCAGAAATGCTGCTAAAAGTAATTAAGTTTTGAAGGAAGCTTTTGTATCACTGAACAATACTTATCTAGCAATGCTGTACCATGAAGAAAGCATCTGCCTGCTGTATCTTTGCTACAGAATTTTTCAATCCAAGTCTTCTCCATGGCTCCATCCATCTTCCAAGTGACTGGGAAAATACTGACAAGACACAGTTACAGTGTATCAGAAAGGAGACCAGCTCCTTGCCACTGACTGAGCTCTAAAAGGAAGGGTCCAATTCAGTGCTCATTTACACATGTGAGACCCCACTTGCTGAAATGAACTGTGAAACTGCAGCCTGAACACACAGCTGTCTACAGAACTGCCATTTTATGCACTATATGGGGACCAAAGAACTCAAAGATATAGATTTTCCTAATTCACGTTACTAAAACCAGCAGATGTGGTTTAGATAAAAAAATCCCAGATTTTGCCTTTGTGCAGTGCAATGACATGTCTACAACACTCTCCCCAGCTAGTGCATTGCTGCATGAATGGTTTTTGCAGGACTTATTAAAACCTACTGGGTGCATCAATTTTGGGTTTCTTCTTTACATGTCCTTGCAATTCTAGCTTGCCTTTTTTTCCCCACTAAATTAAAAGTTTGATAATGCCCCTTTCTCTCTCACTGGAATTAAATAAATATCTACAACATTAGATTCAATCAGCTCCCCCATTTTATTTTTTCCCCACTTTATTTTGACCCATTTATTTTGACCACACACTTTCCCACCCCCCAAGCCTCACTGTGTGTTGTTTTTGATCTGACTCCCAGCTACATTAAGGCTAGCATTAGTGGTACCCCATCTCATTTTGTAAATAGCCTGTCGTGACAAGTAAGTGGAACTGCAGGTGCCCTCTCCCACTGCCTCTGGGATGTGGCCCTGGAGAGCATCAGTCTTTAGACAAAGACACTGAAGAGAGGAAACTCAGCTTGGTTGGGTTGCAGCAAGTCAGTCAGGAAACACACAGTTCCTGAAAAACCTTCATACAGACTATATACACTTTCTAGTTCCCGGGAACCAGACTTAAATTCTTCTGTAAATAAGAACTCTGCAAACCTAAGAGAGAAAAAAAAGAGTTTGTTATTACTTTATGTCCCTCTCTGTCTACTTGTTGTTTGAAAGCATCATTTTTATAACATTCAGTAATTTTTTAAAAAATTGAATTATCAGTATTTAACCTTTTTTGCAAATTTTACACTATCCAATTTCCACAAGAAACTGAGGTTCATTAGATCCAGAAGAGACAAACCTTTGCAATCTGTGTGTGCATTATGCTTGTTTAAGAGCTATAAACTTCTTCTGATTTCTGTAAGATATATCATTAAACAAATACTTTTTCATAACTTTTAGGCTGCAAGCAATGTTTCACATCAATGCAACAAATTCTGTAATGCTGCAATAGCTACTCAAAGTAAAAGAATGAGTAAAGGGCTGAAAATTAATCATCTTAATTACTATACCACTTCCCCTTGTTATTCTGTGCTGTAAGGAAAACAAGAGCAAACATGGAATGTTTTTAAATATTGTACAGTAAACTGGAGATACATAGTTAAAGACAATTGCAGCACGGTGACAGCATTTTCATTGGATCTCATGTGCTTGCACCCAGACAAAATAAAATTAACCCCACTAGCTAAGCTAAAAGTGGGAATGATAAATTAAAAAATTATAAAATAACTGCACACCACATCCTATACTTACTTTCCACTTCTAATAATATGGAATAGTGTTAAATGCTCTGAAAAAATCATAACAAATCATGCTTTACTCTACTCCTGGACTTGTGTAAACAGTTTGAGTTCTGCCATCACATCAGGATGACACCTGGATGCACGTGACTCCTCCACACCCAGCCCAGTTCCCTCTGAAGGAATGCAGGGAGAGGAGAACCCAGAATGCAGTTCCCTCTTGGGCAGGGAGAGGAGAACCCAGGCAGCCTGGAACGAGACTGCAGAGCCCCCCCAGAGTGCACCCACCCCAAAACTCATGGCTAAAACTGACCCTGAAGCTTAAACACTCGGGTTACATCGGAGGGTGGTGATCACAGACTCTGCTTTATAAATGCTCCTGAAACTTTCTGGTATTACCCTCAATGCAGAAGCCAGGAATGCTCACCTTTGTGCCCGGTATATGTATTTGGAGTTCCCAGTGAGCCTGTACAGCAGCAGGAACACATAAGCACTACCAGCCACCCCGTGGCATATTCCAGGGCCCTTCTTCAGCAGGCCTTTCTGCCAGGTGAGCTCTCCACAGCGGATACAAGTGTCCAGATATTGAGGCTTCTTGGAAACCAGGTAAGCTTTGGCAAACAGATATGCAATGCCTAGGAAAAGAGCAGTGAGATTGTCTTTTGTAATAAGCACAGTCAGGGTTTCACAGAACACGTAAGAAAATAAAGATTAATACACAAAAAAGCTGCAATCTGGTGCTCTACACATGTCAGTGTAGCCTCTAAATGCTCTATGTGGAGGGAGGAGTATCAGCTATGCTGAAAACACACATTAAGATGTAGTTACCCATCCCCTGTGACAACATCACTTTCCATCTTTTCAAGTAATTATTGAATTTCAAGGGTTACTCTAACATTCCCAGACTTCCATTATTTTAGAAGAGCAGTCACATTTTTGTCTTTAAACAATAAACACTTAGCACTGTCTTCTGTTGGCTCCAAATCTTCATTCACCTCAGCTGCTTACACTGACAGAAACACAAAGATGGGCAAGATAATTTCTTACACTGACAACAGATACAAACTTTTACTAAATGAGAAAAAGAAACTCACTTTTTTTTCCCCTGATGAGGCCTACACTGCTTTATTCTAATTATACACAGTTATGCATGCTAACTTCTGCTAAAAAAAACAACTATTTGTCTTATTTTTAGAGGGGATTTAAATGAATTAATCATAATCTTCACCAGAGCACTACACAACTCAGTTCATGGTAACCTTATGAGAATGCACATGACACATAACCAACTCAAGTGCCTAAGGAAATGTTTAGCTGACTTGTGGACTTGTGGTCTGAATTTAACAAACACTAGAGTAGCTGAAGTATTCTTGTAAGCCACATCTGTGTTATTATCCAAGAACAGTGATGGGATACAGATTTTTCTGGGGAAGAACAATAGCAATTAATGAACTTCCACATCTCTAAGTGCAACTTCTTTATGTCCTTTGGGTTTTTTTTTATCATTTTGGTGGAATTCAACCTGAGATTGTCTTCTAGATGGAATCACCTAACGTGGAAAAGCAATGTGATCAGCATCTGGCTATGCACAGCATGAGTGGGAAGAGAACCTGGAGCTCCATGGCACCAGTGCACCAGCTCGTTCTCCCTCTCGATTGTTTCCCCCAGCTCTGGGGGCCAGTTGCTGTTCTGCTCCTGGTCCATCAGGAAATCCACACTCTGCCACACCAGCTCCTGATCTGCTGGCTGCAGGTACTCGTAATAGGAGAGCAACATCTGCAGGATTGAGGAAAGCCCATGTGCCGCACCTGGAAAGAACAGGAACAATTCAGTTGGAGGGTGGGTTTAGGTACTGTCTGCACCTCATTGCAACTTTCTCTTGGGACAGATTTCCTTGTCAATAGCATGGTTCTTTCATCTTCTTCATGCATACTAGAAGAGTGCTTGGAATAGAAGATTTCTAGCTGCATGACACTGTATTTTACTACTTGTCATTTCTAGTTCCTCTTCCTGTGCAAAAATATGTATGAATTCCTTCTGCTCTTACTCTGATATGACTGAAACTCACTGTATGAATTGAACTGAATACTGTTTCAAGGTGTTACTCTTGACACACTGCTGAATCTGGGCCATATATTTGCATTTGCTGATGCAAATTGAAAATGGGCCATAAATGGGTATTTCCCAGTTACTGACTGACAGTATCAGTGAGCTAACACCTAAATTTCAGTGCAAGAACTGTCTGTACCCACCATGGTCCATGAAACACACCACTCAGTGACTGCTCTCTCTGCTCCCCTGCCAGGGAACTGTGAACTGGGAACTGTGAACCAATCTCACACTTTCTGCAGTGATACTGTGCCTTGAGAACCCCATGATGGCCCTGCTCAGTGGCCTTTCACCCATTTCAGGTGAGCTCCAGCCAAGCTGCCCGTGAGGGGAGCAGCTGACCACGTGCCTGAGTCACCCTGCTACAGCCAAAACTACTCTGCCAGTCCTGGCACAGCAACAGCAGCTCCCAGGGAACATCCCTGCATGCCCTGAGTAACCTGCTCCACACCACACCCCTCACTGCCTCTGCTGCCAAGGCTGATTTATTTACCAGGGCAGAAAGAAGAGGGAATGGAGCTGCTCCCCTGCTGCAGCACAGGCACCTCTTGCATTCCCCAGTGCTGGGCAGCAGCAGCCCTTCCCTCCAGCTCCTCAGTCCCACTTCACAGTTTTAGGAGGTTGGATGGTCCCAAGGGACTCAGGAGAAATTCCACACTGTAGATTTTATATGTTTTATTTCTGAAGTGCCTAGTGGCTCAGCATCTCCACACAGCCCACTCTCAGAGGTGTTGGTGTGTTTTACTCACCAAGGTACTCTGTTCCATAGTAGGAATACATCAGTGGGACAGGTTTCCTCTTCTTCACTGAATACTGTTTTCCTGATTCTAGTATAGCCAGGCAAATTGATTTAATTTGTGCTGCAGTCAGCACCTAAACAGAAACATCAAACAAACATCAAGTCTATTATAATTATTTCATTTTTAAGACATTTTTCAGGACTCTGCATTTTTGCCAGTGCACAGGATGCAGTACTGCCTTTAATCTTATAAATATGCTGTAATGTACATCATTATTAGGAGTTCCTTACATAACACAGTTGATTTACATAATGTTTCTCAAAACCAGAGTTTCATCCTGTCTCAGGAAGTGAATGTCAAATCTTTAGCTGCATAGATGAGGTGAAAAGAGGCCCTCTAAGAGTCTTTCCTTCCCAGAGATCCTTCAGTCTGATGGAAGCTGACAACAAGCAGCAGGCAAGCTGCAGAACAGCAGCCTCCAGACTGGGGGAAGAGGCATCAGGAGAAGACAAAGGAAAAGATTAAAGAAGTAAATGTTACAGGCTTCATTGGAACACACTGACCTAGACAGATTTTTCTACAGACAAGATTTTAAAAAAAGGAAGCAAGGAAGAGTTACTAAATTGTTCCTAAATTACTGAAAATCACTATTATGTATGAGGGTTCAGAAACCTCTCAGTAAAAGAATCAGCCTTTCTTAATACAGGAAAATGCTAAGAAAAATGAAGTGCCAGACAGGCTTCTGTGGAGATATTCCAGCTATGCTTGTAGGACTTCAGCACCATAAACAGGTTAATGCAGCCCCTAAAAATGACTAATGCCTTACTCTTAGAGGTGTCAGAAGTAAGATTGACAAATCACATATTTCACAGACATGAACATTTCTATGTTATGATTAAAAGCATTCAGTGAGAACTCAGTTTTACAGGTTTTAACTACAACTCTAATTACATGTAATTCACTGCAATCACCAGAAATGTCCTGTGCCAGCCACACATTACTGACCAACACCTAGGCCAATTAAATAATTAACCAAAATACTGTTTTAGCTTTTGGGAAAAGCCCATATGGCAGGAGTACTTTGAGGAAATGTATTTCAACTTGTGAAAAGAGAACTGAGAATATAAAAAGAAAAAATGATACAGGAAAAAAAAAAAAAGGAAAAGGCTGTACAAATAGTCTTGACAAGATAAAGAGCAATCCTAAAATTAACTGGAATATCAGAATAATGTCTTTGAAATGTTTCTGAACACATTTGGGTTTGCTATAATTTTATTATCATAGGATTTACATTAACTTCTTCAAGTTTAAAAAATACTGATACCTTTAATATGGAGACAACATCTGTTATAAACTGTATTTTCTCATTTAGACTTTAAAAGATGCTACAGATAATTAATGACACTTAAAATGTGACTGAAAACTAATGGCTGAAAGATCTTGTTTATGTGTCTCACCTTGTTCCACGATAACAAGGGATTTTTTTACTGCTGCTCCAAATTACTCTGGTATTTGTACAACCTGGAGAACAACCTAGTTCTCATCTTGATCAGAGTTCTTTAATGTTACTGCAGTAGAATTAAATAAGCCATTAACATCTGAAGATGTCACTCATTTTCAGTCATTTTTAAATTAATTGTTTTAGCTTCACAGGATGTAAAGAGGTGGTTTGAATCTTAAACAAATGAGAGCAAAGACATGGTGAGAAACACTGAATTCTCTCCAGAGCTCTCATTTTACTGTCTTGAAATTTGGGACCTACTCCTTCTAATTCCATACCTTGTAAAAGCATTAATAAGGTCATCCTTTAAAAATAATTGTGAAGGATAAGTTCTACTAATTGTAATTCTGAAAGGCAAAGGCATGTGGGTTAGAAAAATCTTAATCAGTTCATTTTCTATATGTAATGATTCCTTCACTTAATATTATCAACTAGCTTTCAATACAAACCATGTTTTGCTAAGTTTATTTTTATGTTCTGCACATTTAATTTTAAATCGAACTAATAACTGTTTTAGAATGCTGATTGTGTATTTTAAATGGATATAAACTTCTACCCAAATCCAGCCTTCCACAGTGCTGCATAAGGAAGTATCAGCTAGGTAAGAATGTACTGTTCACTGTTTTTTAATATAAAGTAAGTGTAAAAAGTCAAAACACTTGAGCACTATGAATACCTAAGTCTATACATAGTACACCCTTTTGGCTGGCATAATGAAATACACTAACAAATGTCACCTCTTTTTCAGAATGCAAAAGCAGCCCATGTGCAAAGACAGACGAAAAGGGGTATTTAAAAGCATGAATGAATGGTAGAAGTCAACCCACCTGACCCACTTCCACATAAACAAAGAAAATGGGAAAGAAAATGACCTATGTATCTTGAAAACAACTTATTTCTGGCCTCTTGGACTGATCTATGGGCTTACACCAGGTAGACGTGTCCTGACTAAGAGCTAAACAAATCAACCTTTATGTGGACTACAAATACCTCTTACCAAGTCACTCAATTCACAGTCATTGTAGGTTTGCTTCCCATTTCCCAAAACACTTAAATATGAAGGATTTGCATTTGCTCCTTATTCTGGGAAATGGCTGACTGGAACAGAAACTCACACACACCATCACTATTAGTGGCCTGACAAATGCTGAAAAATCAGCAATCACATTTAAGATCTCCATTGGTTTGACACATTTTATTTCTACCAATTTTGTGTTAAAACCTCCTTAGATTTCAGTCACTTTACAAAAAAAAAAATTATCTGTGGTATGGTCCCTTACAGTATCTTTAATAAAACTAAATCTTATGACCAAAACAACAATCATAAAATACATTAACTATAACCACAGACTATCCAACTGTGGTTCTACAGTTCATTTTCATTTCAGAGTAGTCACAATGCCTCCTTGCCCCTGGGAATTATTGGAGTAATGTTTAATTAGAGACAGAAAAGAAACAGACTGATCATCCTCAAGGCTTTGAAACAATAAATGGTATATTGATATCACGCCCTGGAGCCATCAGATGCTTTGATGCAGAATGAAGCCAGTACGAGAATATACTACCTAGAAAAATATTTCATGCTTGAGATAAGATATACATTTTTAGAATATGAGCATAGGTAAAATTACTCTTTATCATGTCAGTACTTGAATGGAAGACTAATGATACGAAGAGATATATTGCTAGTACTTTAAAATTTCACCTAATTCCTTTTTGTATTCTTAAAGACATCACAACCTGTTCTACCATAGACTTACAGAATGCTTTGGGTTGGAAGGTACCTTAAAAACCATTTAGTCCCAAGTCCCCCAGCATGGGTAGGGACACCTTCTCCTAGACCAGGCTGCTCAAAGCCCCATCCAACCTGGCTTTGAACAGCTTCTCCACAACAACCTGTTCCAGTGTCTCACCACCCTCACAGCAAGGAATTTCTTCCTAACATTTAGACCAAACTTGCCTTCTTTTAGTTGAAAGCCATTTCCCCTTGTCCTATCACTGCATGCTCGTGTAAAAAGCCCCTCTCAAACTTTCAGCTATTTATCAAACACAGACATCATACATGTTCCTTTTCCAGCTGAAATAGAGGTGACCTGCCCACTTTAGTCAAAAGAGATGATTTTGTCTCAGCCGATGTTAGAAATGAGCACTTTTGTCTCCTCACTAGACTGCAGTCTGGAATACATGCATTCCACATTCTCCCTGCACTTTTTGTATCAATTGGTCGCTGGAGTTCTTTTATTTTCTATTCTACATCATTGTGCAGTGATGCTGAGTGCTGCCAAGTAACTGCTCCACTCAGGCTGGTGACAGATACACACCAGTGTATGGGAACTGTTACTTTAAGCACAACACACAGGCAGCACTATAACACCTTCTATTTGTACCACTGTCTGTGTCTAGGAGCCTGACTTGCAGTAAAAACGCCACTGTGATTGTTCATAAAGTCTCTCCATTTTTCTCTGGTGCCACTGCAGACAATATGCCTTTTCCCATAAAGGCACTCCACAATTTTGTGAATTATTTAAGGCAGGTCGTTAATTCAGTAAATTCCTGTTAAAATAAAAGCCAGCCAGGATGTGCTATGTCTACAGCAATCACAGAGCATCATTCTGGTTTTGGTTGGCAATCTCTCACCCTGAGATTGTTTAGTTGGAAGTCAATAATTTCACAACTCCTTTTAATCTACTAAAAGAGATTTTGCAATTATTGGTTGTGACAGTGCTAAGCCCCATCTATGTATTTGAAAATTGTAGACAGAAATCTTGACCTTGAAGATTAGGTAGAAAGCAGCAGGATGAGATCTTCTGATCAGAGTAACATTTTCAGCACTTTTTCATCCCTCTGAGTGCTTGTACAAACCCCTTGGCTCATTTTGAAAACCACTGCTACATCAAACTGCATACTGTATGGAGTGCATTTGATGACTGTAAGCTTTTAATTCTTTTAACAGGTCTGTATTTATTTCCTTAGAGCTCTTTCCTGTGACAGGAGGCATTACTGAATCCAAGTATCATTATCTTTTGATAGATGCATGAGCATTTTGTAACAGCTACAGTTACATTATTATGGAAAAAAACCTTCCATGCACATAAAAAATATTTAATTATGCACCTAACATATCAAATCTCTCTCTCTTACACTTCTAAAAAGCCATTTACATGAATTTGATCGTACAATTCTTCTGATGCTGTACAAAGTGTCAAAATAAGCTGAAGAAAATGTGCCAGTTTGAAAAAAATGTTAACAGGAGCTTTCTCATTGCCCTCCTATGCTGGTAGGCCAGCAGAGGGAGCTTGTGAATTAGTTATAATAACCCAAAATGCTGCAAAAAAAGATAGACATATTTGTGTTCAGCAGGACAGCAGACACTGGAGTCAGCTTGGTAATTCCATGATATTTACTGCAGCACATGGCATTTAAGCTCATTCCTTCAGCTTGGTCCCTTTCCTACCAAAGGCAGGGACTGGCATCCAGCAGGAACCTTTCCATGCAATGTCACAGCCAGGTTTTTGCCTTTCAGATAATGATAACACCTGAAGCCATGGAAAAGTAGCAGGTACAATACCAGAGTCTGCCTCCCCTTAGTGTTATTGCAGTTTGATTGATGTACCTCTCCTGTGGCACAGTGGGAAACCCACCTCCAAGTAAACAGGCACAGAAGCTCATGAGTCTGCTTCCCTTGGGAGCACTGTCAAGTATATCATTCTTTCAAAGGTAAAAAATACATGGTTTTAAATCTTCTGAAAACTTTGGTCAGTAAATTAGATTAGTTCCTGAAATACTGTCCCTAATGCAGTCTGTTTGATGCTGTAACAGCACCATGTATTGTCTTGAGAGTGTACTTCCCTGAATTTCTCATACTAACAACTACGTGACAGTGTGGTCACACTCAGAACAATTACTAATATGATTCTGCCAGTTCACTGGAAAATGACACTTGACTGCAATCGTGAGTAAGTCAGACTTCCCTATAGATCCCATTGGCATTGCTTGTTTTCAACATGTAAATTTGGGGGGTTTTGGGGCTTGCTCTTTGCCTCAGCACCACTGAAACAGCAAAGCCAGTACTGTCCTGTTTTGTGGGTCACTGATCATGACTCCAATCAGAAACTGGAGACTGCCTTTATTCCTGATCAATCAGATTACTGGTAAATAAGACAATACAGAAGTTTCGTTACATTAACAAAGTACGAAACTTCCTCAGGTCCTACCTGCCACAAAACTTCCACACAGTCCTACCTGTGTAGCACTAAACCCATCAAATTTGGCTGTCAAACCTGTCCTTCAGAAGGGGAACGTGAAGTGTTGCAGAAAAGGATGGAGCACAACTGTCACTGTGGACAGGTGGCTGGCTCAGAGTACCTGGTGCTGCTACACAGTTGGTCAAATGCAATGAGCATCTCAATCCCTTATGTCTCCACTTAAAAACTGAGTTTCAAAGAAAAAAACAATTGGCCCTTTGTGGTGGGTGACAACATTCGGGATCTTCGTGTGCATTGTCCACACACACTTCTCTCTCTTGTGATTGTCACTGATGGGCATTTTGATTTGTCCTGAGGTAAGAACACCAGGCAGGAATTGGAGGAGTGCCCAGCTGGCCCAATATCCAGCAGCATTTTACACCCTTTTTGATAAGTACCAAAGTCAGTGGCAATAATCACAGCATCCCCATCCCTGGAATGCATTCAGGTCCCTGGCAGGAGGGTGTAGCCAGGTGGACATTGGCCTTTTCTCCCAGGTGACCAGTGACAGGACAAGAGGACAGTGTCTGAAGCTGTTCCAGAGGAGCTTTAGCTTGGACATTAGGAAGAATTTCTTCACATAAAGGATGATTAGGCATTGGAATAGACTGCCCAGGGAATCACTGTCCCTGGGGGTGTTTAAAGGACTGGATGTAGTGCCATGGTCTGGCTGACATGCTAGTGTTCAGTCCCAGGTTGAATTCCATGATCCCAGAGGTCTTTTCCAACCTAATTGTTTCTGGGATTCTGTGATTATGCAAGCAATCACACAGTTCCTCATGCATGGCATTCTTAAGACCTTTCTCCCTAGTTGTCCTCACCTTAGGACAAATCACAATGCCCAGCAGAGACAATGGGAAAAGAGAGGGTGTGTGTGGAGGGGGAGGGAGCACAAGACCTGAGTATCTTGTTGTTGCTGTATCTTTCTTCAAGCTCCCTCTATCCTGGGGCAATGAAAAGAGAGGGAAGCACAAGTTTCTTCTAGTTACACTCAGGCTCCCAACACCACTTACTCTGCTGCCCCACCTGGCTGGATACATCTATCCAGCTGTAATACAGTGGCTCTCCCAGATCCTGGGAAGGAAAAAACAGGTCTCCATCACTATCATGACTTGAAGAAAGTAGGGAAGCGCCACCCCCTGCTCTCTGCTAAAGGAAAATTGAAGCAGAGAGGATCAGAGATCCCAGATCAGAGCAGCTCAGATAATCACCAGGACTGGTCAGCAGCAAGTCCAGCAGGGCATTTCTCAGGAGGACAAGTCTGATCACAGGATAAGTGAGGTATCCCGGGATGCACTCCTGTGCTGAGGCTTTTGAACTGCAGCTGTCTGCACCCCAGCTGCATGTTCTCTGCTGCCTAGTCGAGGGTTAGAGTTACCACAGAGCACAGAGAGCCAACAATTTATTTTCAAGCATCTCTCCCTAGAATTGCACCCAAATTCAAGAGCGTGAATTGAAAAGCGTGTTTAAAAACATTAAAAAGATTTGCAAATTAAGTGAGAAACAAACCCAGCACTGCTTGGAGAGGCTTTTTCTTACATTACAGAATTCTACCCCAACGTTTTTTCAACAGGCATGTAAAATTCTTTTTTTTATTTCCTTTTTCATTGTTATTATTGACTAGCCACATAACACATGGCTGAGCAATTATAGGGACACGGACCCTGGGAACTGGCAAAACTCGATGTATCAGAGATCACAATTCTCTGCAATCCAGATCCTTGTTTGGAGCTCCTGTGTACCAACCACTCCTTCACCAGACACAGGAGCAGTTTATGAGTTGCAAATAAGCAGAAGATTATTGCTGCATACTGCTTTCCTTCCCATTCTCCCCTCACAGGTAGGAAGAAGATTATTCATGTATAAACTTCATCAGTGGGAAATCCTTTGACTGTTTAGTCTCAGTCAGAAAGCAAATCAGTGCATGAGCTCTGTAATGAGCTCATGCCAAAACCACAGCACAGAGTTGTCAACTCCTGATGGGAGATTTATCCTCCTGCACTCCAGACAGGTGTCCCTGACAGTGCTGCATTATGCTGACAAACACCTCCCAAGCTGGGCTCCTTGCACTCTTGTTGGGGGAACAGGCATCCCAGTGTGCTGGAGCTGTGCTGCCCCAGGATCCCATCCCATTTATAACACTACCAAGCAAGGAACATCTGCTCTGCCTGTGTATATTGGATCAGCTTCCTTCCCCTGAACAGCGGGTCTGCTGGCTCTCTGGAAGTGATTCCATGCCTTCAGCTGTTCCACAGACATTTCTTGTGGCAGCAAAGCTGTCCTGGTGCTTGGGCTGGTTCATGAAGGCAATCTCTGCAGAGGCATAAGGAGCACTATCCATTCTTCCAGCTCCAGAGCAGCAGGAAACAGGGTTCATGAAACAGCCCTTGCCAGAGACAAAATCTTTGTAACCAGGAATGAGAAACCCTCCCTTAACACTGCATGAATCCATGGCTTTAGTCTGATTTAAAAATGATCCAAGTCCAGTTCAATTGGGCACCACCATTTGCTACTACAAACTTAGGCAGGTTGCTTCTTGGAAAAAGGAGGTTATTACACAGTGTTTGTACACATCTGCAGGTCAGCAGGAGATGGGCAGAACTCAATTTCCAGTCAGCCAGTAAAGGCTAACATCAGTTAAAGGGAAACTGACCTAGGCTTAAAGTTCTACAAATGAAAATTGCAACAGTATCTAGAGACCAATGAAACTTGATGAGCCATATTTGAAGATGACTTGAAGGTCTCCAGAAAGAACTGGACACTTCTCTTTCTTCATTCTTTTACTTCATTGGTAAGAGATGTGAGACGTCAAAAATAGAAAAAAACCCCACCCAAATAAAACTAAGAGATTATACTTAAAAGCAACTATGTAATAAAGAAGACAACTATGTAATACAGCGAATTATAAGTACAGGATGAGGTCAGAGAGAAAGATTGATTGCTGGTTCCTTAAGAATACCTCTAAGGATGCTCATCATTCAAGTCATCTTAAGTAACATCGTATCTTAATCACTCACAGTAACGGAAAAGAGCCTTCTCAGCCTCATGCAGCACTTTATTTTTTCAATTTGTCAAAGTCACTTCAACTATTAGATCATTCTTATGGCTTTTAATATCAAAGTCCTCATTGACCTGAATGGCTCTTGACTGAGGAGACTGTTCTTACCATGTAAGAAATGCTGGAAATTTTACAAGTTTGTTAGGGTTTCTTTGTCTTGCTAGTAACGCCATAGGGCTGGCTTATGGTCTGTTGGGACCGATAATTCTGTCCAAGTCAGCCCTTAAAGACTGAGACTTCAGGAACAAGAATTACTTGACAGAGTAAAATGCTGACCTCACTTGCAGAAGCTGAGCAAACATCCAACTCTTCAAACATTGATCCTACTCTCATTCCAGTCAGTTTGGAGGGAACTGAGTAGCACATGCACTGTCATTCCTTGCTGTAAACCAATGTGGAGTGCATGACTTAGAGACAACAAAAATACTTGGCTTTTTTTAATCACTTTTTTCCAAGGCTGTGCATACTTTATGCCTATTGAAAAAACCCTGCATCTATAAGCAGTAGTTCTCCCTCAGACTCTTAAAGAACTGTCAAAAAATATTCTTAAGACTGGCTTGTGTGATGAGCCAGGCAACACAGTATCTTCTGCACCTTAATTAAAGAGACTAAAAGTTTCAGTTGAGATATGAGGCACCACTCTCCTGAAGCCAGGATTCCAAATAATGGTCTGTATTTTCCGTGAAGGCACAGCTTTACACTCATGCTGTAGATCTTCTTTGCTACATTGTTTGAAGAATTAAAATAGAACTAAGAGGTTTGAAAAACTAAAATAAAGGATTGGAGTTTATATACACACCAGCAAATTGTATTGGATTAAATTATCTCTCATCTTCCCTGATAGTCAGTTTAACAGGAATTCACTTGCCTTTCAAACTAATACCCTAGGTGATGGTTCACAGATGCAGCTGAGACTGTCAGACATTTACAGTTTTCCATGGGGAATCTTTTTTTTTTTTTTTTTTCCTGTCAGCACTACAGGATTTGGCCTGGACTACACCTGTCAAAAACATTTTACCACTTTTCAACTAATCAAATATTACAATGTAAGCAGTGGTACATCCATTTAATTTTACATATGAAGTGTGTTGCTTATTTCTTTCTTCTTTTTTTTTGGTGTTTCATTGAGTGTTGTTTACATGGCTCCAACTCACAAAATATGCCAGGGACATTTGAAACTCAGGGACATTTGAAACTCAAAAAACAGACATTTCATTCTATACATTATTAGGCAGCCTTGTGGTTTTTTTCCCTCTTTCTGTTAAAAATACTGCATTCCTTATCTGTCACCATCATCCAGTCCTTTCATCTTCCTCGTGTCAGAATTCCCAGTCTACTTCCAGTGCCTGCAGGCTTGTTTTGTGAGCATTGAGACCTCCTCCTTCTGTACAAGTGAACGTGCGTCATTCACAGGCTCACCAAACTAAATAAGAAAACAGATACATCTCAAAGCCTCGTGGCAGACGTGCTGGAACCAAAAAAAATTGATGGTGGAGGAGGAGGAGGAGAGGCTGCATAAAGTAGCACTTGGAGAACTATCCATAAAAGACTGTACAGCTTGTTAACACTAAAACTTGCAGAAATTAACTACTGCTCATTCCTTCGTTTCAAATTAAGGCTCCGAAAAAGAACACAGTCGCTGCCAGCATCAGAGGCTCCCAACTACAATGCTTTCAGTGCAGTGGGGTTTTTTCCACATTTAGAATGAATAAAAGCTTGGGCTTCCATCATGACCTGCTACCTGGAGATGCACAGACTGGCCCAACAGTGGCTGTATAATACAGGTACAGCTCAGAACCTCAGAGGAGCCTCTGACCTCCTCAAAACCTGACCCTCACAGAGATGAAGGACCTAAACTGTGTGTGACAATTTGCTCAGTGTTGGGAACAGGTCTGCAAACTCTGCTCAGGGTACTGCAGCACTGCAGAAACCAAACAGGAAGTGCCAGGATACATGAGAGTAAGACTGAAATGATTATTTAACAGCTACTTTAGCAGTGATTGTTTTGTTCTTTCTTCGGATAATTCTCTGGGTCTGTTCTCCCATTATCAAAACAAGCAAAACAAGAAGTCAAGCAGAAACAAGTACTTTAGAGGTAATTAAGAAATTCTTCTAAGTGAAGCTAACATCTGTTTTCTGGACAGGAGATAATGTGTTAATAGAGACAACGTGTTAAAAAACACAAAAAATTGTTTTATCTTGCAGTGTACGAACAAAATGATGGTTCATTAAAAGCTGCAAGTTTAAAGGCGAAGTATCTCTCTGCTCCCCCAAGACTCAAGTAAGCTAGGGAAATTATTTCTGCAAAATTTATCTGAGTCCACTCACACTGTGCAATTTGAAGAAACCAACTGAACTTTTCTACAATTAAGAATTTTTAGAAAGATCTTTGGTTTAGCTGCTGGAAGTGCTCCACTGCTCCAACTGAATTAAATTTGAATTTTTTCAGAGCCCGTGTTGTATAAATAAATAGTTTATCACCTTCCAGCTCATCCAATATTACAATGTAAGAACATTTATTCCTGACTGTGAGAGACTGGAATGTTAACGGTTAATGGCTGGAACGATTTCCCATTTGTGCTTTGCTGGGGCTGGGCTTGCACCCCCTGAGGGGCAGGGAGTGAGTTTTTGGGTGTGTGGTGGTGAAGCCTCTGGTCCCCATAAGACTGAGGGTGTGAGGTCTCACCAAGGATTACAAGCCAGGCTTTGAGCCAGGTAAGAGGCAGGTCCTGCAAGGTGGGATGGTGCTTTTGGTCATGATGCCAGTTGTCCTCCCTCAGTTGTAAACTCTCTCTGCTACCCCAGGGAAAAATCCTGAGGGTGTTCATCCCCTGTGATGGGGGATAACAGGCTCAGCTAGTTTGATGTGAGAGGCAAGAAAGGGTCATAACCCAGCAAAGACCCCCCCCAAAGCACCCCCAGGCTCATTTCTGAGGCTTTCCAGCAAAGGACTGAAAGCTCTCCCACCAGGGAAGGTACCTGGGCATTCTCCCCAAGCCTAAGCATACATTGACCAATTGAACTTGGTGTTTTGGGGGTTCCCCCATCCCTGATGCATCAAGACTGCGACCATCACTTCAACCAATGGACATCAAAATTGCAACAATCAAACCTCATTGCAGGATCCACTGGTGGGATATCTTTCTACTCTTATGCTTTTTTCTTTTCCCTCATACATTCACTTAAGTGTTCTTTCTATGCTTTTATATTGCTATATTACTATAGATAATAATAACCAAAATTATTATCTTACGGCAACATACCTGCTCTCCTTTGTAAATACATATACATAGGGTTTTTTTGGAAGTTTGCAAATACCAATCATTCAGCGTTGTTTCATTCTAATCTGCCCCAAGGGATCTATTAACAAGAACCTGGGTTACTCCTGCCTTCAGGGATAGGTCACAACACTGCCAGATGTTGCAAAGCCAAGTCATAGAATCAACTCCCAGAACTTAGCCCATCAATTCTGGAAGAAAAAGAAAGCCTTGTGTTTCAGAGCTTAATAAAAGCACGTTAGGCATGTTACAGATGACACATTTGAGAATCACTTTCCACATACTGAGTCATCTAGCACTGGTACAAGACATTAAACCAGATGGAGCACTGGAAACAAATCTTGAGGGAGAAAGATTTGTTTATACACTATAGTGTTCTTCACTGCAATCAAATGGAAGCATCCAACTGTCCATGCTGTGCTGTGTGTGAAACAGTTTGAAAACTGTTATTTAAACCTGTTGTGCAGTTACTGTGCCTCTGCCATGCTGCAACAGTTTCTTCTCATGCTGTCACTTCAGGTGACAGAGTTTGGGGCACTTCCCTCCAGGCTGCGCTCTGAAGAATGTTCGAGTATTAAATGGGAGTAATTTCAATCAGAGGTGCAATAAGATGCTCCAGCCATCAGCACACACTGCTTAGAGGCATCAGCTTAAATCACTGCACTGTGTCAGAAAAAGAAGGGAGGTGAATTTGAATTACCAGGTCTGTGATGAAATCTCAAGTTTATTGCATATAAAAAGGAAGACCACTACTTGTACTGTAATTTGCTCAGAGCCCATTTGGTCCTCAAACTTGTAAGGGTGACAAGAGGTGAAAACATTCTGCCCTTGCTACTGGGAAAAGAGGCAATGCCAAATTTGCTTTTACTCTGCAGCATGTCAGACCCTTGGGGCTCTGTGAGAAGAGCACTTCCAGCAAACTGGGAAGGATGAGCTAGGTGGGATGTGCTCCCCAGCTGCAGCTTTACAGCCTCCTCTGGAGGATGTAGAGGTGAGTTATGGCAGGTGAGATGGAGTGCAAACTGCCACTACCTGTGGGAAGACTGGAAGGAGTTGCATAAATACCAAGGAGAAAAGACAGCACTATAAATCTGTACCAGAGCTCCACAGATGGTCAGTGATGTAGCTGTTGGCTTATGAATTTTGGCATGGCTTATGTGACCCCCAACACAGCACTCCCAGGATTGACATCTATCAAGAGATGCCTAGAAAGATTTTCAGGACATAAATCAGGTGCTTTGGACTTTTAAGCATATCCAACCTTATTCACCAGCCCAGGAAAGTTTTTACTGCAAAACTTTTGATGTCTTGGCATCCTGGGTGAGTTTTAGGCAATGGAAAGATCCAAGGAATCACAGAGAGGGAATACATAATATCTCTGTGGTGATGGTACAGTTGTGCAGGGAGTCCAAAATGGTACTGACCTAGTGGATGGCATGTTGTGATAATGAGAACTGGTTATGGCTTTTCATTGACATTAGCTGTTCATTCCCATGGAGAATAAATACAAAGGAATATAAGGAGAATTTACACTAAAGTAAGTGTTGAACTCTGATGTACTCAGGCCCTGTCGTGTCCAGCTTACTTGAATCTCAGTTTCTTCCCAGCGTACAGGATAAATATTACAGATATTTCTTCACAGATACATGTGTTTGCACTAAAAAGTAAAAACAAACCTTGTTTTAGCTCATTTTTTAATCTCTTTAGCTGTTTCCATACTCTCCCTCTGCCTGTGTGTAATGTCTGGCACTTGCTTCAGTTTAAATGCCAAAGCAATTCTTATCCAAGATATCTGGCTCTTCTGGATCATTAATGAAGATAATAAATAAGGCTGGTTGCTACATCAGCCCCTTATTAGTACTTATGATTAGCTTTGCTTGTGGTCTTTCAGCTAATTCCAAATCCACAATGTTCCCATGCAAGCCAGCACGAATTAAGTTTTCAAAGAAGATTATCTTTGACACTGCATCAAAAGATCTATTCAAATGTAAACAAGGTATTGGCTACTTTCATCAGCCACTAATTTTATGATTCTGCTGTTTACAACAAGACATCTTGCTTGTCTCAAATGACTTCTTTATTCTATGTCATGCTGCTTTATATGCTCAGTTCTACTATGCAGATCTTTATGAGACATGTGGCACCTGGAAGTATGTCTAAATATTTGCTGCTGAGGAACAATGTGGCTACCTGTGAAATTAGTTAAATGAGGTAAACGACACAACAGCATCATTCACAGGCTAACTAAGGCATAAATCAGCCACTTGAAAGTAGCACCAGCACTGTTCTAAAACAGGGCGAGTTCTAGAGAAGTCCACGCTGGCATCATGCCAGTTTTACTTTGTGTGATGATCTGCAATTTGTGCCATGCCAATAAGCCACTGAATAGAAATATCAACTTGAGCTACAGGAAGAATGCTGACAACATAATGCAGGAAAACCAGATGAAGGTGATCAAGTCCTCTGAGTCATCTGAATTTTACTCTATCCTTAGACTGTGGTAGCAGCCTGATGTAGTAAAAATCCTGATGTTCTGTGTGTGGCTCCAGATACTCCAGGGCACATCGACAAGATGGCTCTGAAGCAAGAGACAGTAACAAAAGTTTCCAGTGGCACACAGGGCCATTAGCGTTGCCTGGAAATCTGCCCACAATTCCAAGTCGTATTTTCAAATACAGACAGTTACTTATAATTCAACACTGCCACATTTCAAGGGCAGAGTAAGAGTCATGGGATTTATTTGAGGAAGTGTGGAATACTGTGCTCTTTAAAACGTAGCTTACTTGGTAAGTAATGGGATTACTATCTGTACTTTCCTCCTACTTGAAAGATTGCCATTTGGTACTACAATAGAATTAGGAAAATTTTATCAGTCTTCCCTTTGTGCTACTTTTTCTCAGTTCTCAGTAAACCAAGAAGACTTTGGGAAAATGAGACTGCTGTGTCAGAAGGCACAGTTCAGATTACTCTAAGAGTTTAAACCTCACACAGCAAGGAGGAAGAATAAGAGCCATGAGACAAATCACACCACTGCCAACAGTAATAAAGAAATATTCACAGCGCTTGGCCATTAGCTTGCAGGTAATTAACTAACAGGAATTACTACTGCCTCACGTTACAGATGACACATGGTGCCCTGGGAGCCCTCAGTGCCATCTTCTCTTTTGCTGGATTTGTGATTTTACATGAATTTTCTCTGCAGCCTCAGAGGAGGCACCGAATGAACTGAGACAGGAGGGCCCCACACAGCTACAGTTCTTGGACCTACAGATCACAAAGTGTGTTTTCCAAGGAAAAGCATGTTAAGTCAAAATACATATATTTAAAACTCATTACCAGATGCCTTTCATATCCTGTTTTGTGTGCTTAATATCCTGATGCCCTCAGAATAAAACAGCTTCATTTCAAGGGCCCAGAAGGACACTGAAGTCATCTGATGTCTGTCACGCAGAATCTGAAAGAGATTCCACAAAAATAATGACAGAAAAGAACCTCCCTCATAGCCCCCATGCTTGAGGGGTGTCCTGGCCATCTGCAGACACTGGGAAGAATGCTTTAATCATACCCTGGCCTGTAATACAGCTTTCAGGAAAAGGTTTTGTCTTTTTCCCTTGATGCATCCTTGGCTGCTCACACATCACACGACAGAGAACTCTCCTCCTCCACTGGCAAACAGCAGCCCGAGGTGTTTGATTAACACAGGAGATAATGTTCCTGCAGTGCAGGTGCATAGGCACTTTTAGGGTATTTCTTGTCTTCTTTCAATGGTGGGGCATGGTCTACCTCCTACAATCATCCAGGAATTTTCACTAACAGACACAGAGCTGCTGCAGAGCTGTGAGGCCCTTGAGAAGCCTTCGAGCTGCAGAGGAAAAAGAAATCTTTGTACCAAAACTTTTCAGATCCACAACCTTCCCAATTACCTGCCAGAACCGGGAATGATATTGTCAAACCTTAATATTTAGCTACTAAGAGAAGATTCTGCTCTTCCTTGATACAGCAAGACTGACAAGTAGACCATGGTCCTTTTGACCCTTCTGGATTTCCCTGCTTGCAACTGCAAGAGAAAAAAGTTGCATTCCTACACCCATTCAAGGTACTAGAGGAAGTCAGAAGAGGTGGAATGGCATTGTGAGCCTGCTTTTGGGAAAAAGAGGCAAATGGAGCAGGAATGACAGTTGTTTTCTATGTACTAACTCAGGGATTGCTCAGCCTGGAGATGAGAAGGCTCTGTGGTGATTTCACTGATATATAAACACCTGATAGGGGAGAGCAGAGGAGACAGAGCCAGGATCTTCCCAGCAGAGCCCACTGACAGAAAATCTGCTTAAATATAAAAATAAAGCCTTTTTACTGTAAGGGTGACCAAGCACAGGTTGCCTGGGAAAGGCACAGAGCAGAGATACTCAAAACCAAGTGGGCACAGCCCTGGGCAATCTGCTGCTGTAGACCCTGCTCTGAGCAGGGGGCTGGACCAGAACATCCCCAGATGTGCCTTCCAGCTGTGGCCATGCTTCAGCTCTACAACTGAGCCAAATCCAAACGTGAGTATGCTCATCCACTGTTCAGATAGATGGTGTGGATTTTATTCATTTAGGGATCCGTAGATTCAAGCCCAAGTTTGACTCAGGTTACCTGTGTGGGTTTTTTTAAATATTTGTTTTACCAAAATAAGCTAGCAGTCCCACAGTGCTTAGAGAATAAAATCAAAGTAGAACAAGTGTATTCACACTACAACTTCATCTACGTTTTGTCTTCTGGATGTGTAGCAGTTAAATGAGCCTTATTTCCAGGCATTTTTTGATGGCACAATAAAAAACATGTATGGATGAAAATAGCAGCCTGACATAAGAAAGCTCATGATTGATTCAACTCTGCAAGATCAAAACCAAACAAATCAATATTTATTTAAAAGCCTGAACAAGTTTCTTTTTCTGTTCTACTGCTAAGAATTTACCCTGAGTTCATATTTGACCAAGTCAGTTCTGATCAAATTTAAACCGCTCCATGTGGAATGTGTATTTTGCAGTCCATTTCTATTATAACTAGAATTCTGACTACTTAATCACTGGCTTAGTCTTAGAAAACTAAAGCAACTATAGCATTAGCCATTTCACAGATGGCAGAAAGAAGACACAACACTGAGCATTACCTTTACATTAGCAACTAAACTAAACCACAAGAACAGACTAAATTTAACCTCCAGACACTTCAGATTTCACTTACTCCTTGATTTCTAAAGCGGACAAAATAATTGACTTAATACAGCCCTCTCAAATATATTGTTCCAAGTGTACTTCCTCAAAAGGACTCTTATCACTTCACAGATGTCCCCTGGATATGTAATGGCACACCTCAAGTTACAATGCAGAATAACATATTCCCAGTTTCACTCAGGGAACAAAGGAAAAGAGATTCTCTAGTTGGCATTAATGACACAAAGCTCCTTCGGTTGAAGAAGCTTCTCATCTTGCATATCACAGCACAGCGCTCAATGATGCCCTCTCTCCACATGACCCTGAACACTTCACTTCAGAGACTTTTCCTAAAGAATACCTGTCCAGGAGCTGCAGCCCATTAAAAGGCTGCTGGATAATAGCAGGTCATGAGCTGGAGGTGAGTCAGAGCCTCGCTGCTGTGAGATGCAAACACCTTACTCAGCTGTGTATATATGGAAAAAAAAAAAGACCTGGAAGAAACAGAGTTATCTCTCTGCTAAACTGGAAAGGTTTTTGCCACAACCATGTGTCCAACTTCTGGCACTCTTCAGGAAAAGTTGGAGGGAGACTGGCAGAGTGCAGTGGGAATGACCAGAGATGTAGGAAACATGACACACATGGGGAGATTGGAAGGATTAGGATTAGGATTGTTTAGAGAAGAGGAAAAAAAAAAAAAAAAAAAAAGGAAAAAAAAGTAAAAATTGTAACAGTCTTGAAATTGTAACATAAAGAGCTTCTGCAGAGAGGAACAAGTTTCTTGCTGTTTCTCAATGGAGTGGACAAGGAAAATCAGGCTTAAATTTCAGCAAGATCCAGATTAGTCATTATGCTGGACTTTCTAACAAAGCAGTGTGTCACACATGCAGAGCAGACTGTGGATCCCTCAGCACTGACTGGGGTATGAAGAGCAAGTCAGGGAGGGGCTGCCAGGAATGACAGGCACAGGTACACCTTCCTGCAGGCTAGACGGCAGCCTAAATTACCTCTCAAGGTCCCTGTCAGCTCTCTGATTATGGCAGGGATATTATTTGGTTGTCAGGAATGAGCAGACAAACTACAGAATGCCACCAGTGTGGAATGAGCAATAATTACCATCTTCCAATTCTGCACTGACCCACCAGCACAGAGCTAATTTGTCCTGTGCTGCTTCTAGACCCAGGCCCACACACGTTTAAGAGCAGCCTTCATTTCCTTGATGCTGAAATATAAATATGACCAGCACATCCCCAATTTATAATCCTCAACCATGTTAACATTGTGCCAATGAGGGACTGGAAGCATCCTGTGAAGAAAAAGATTAGCCACACAAAATAGCTAAATGCCTCAGACAGACAGAAGGTGTATTTATCTGCCACATTTTTTTTCCTCCCAGAGAATTCAGTGCTATCAAACATCTATTCAATCTCACTCATGATCCACTGTTCTTCAACAAAAGATACCATGCCATTAAAATGAAGAATTCAGGAATACGGATCTACTGCAAAAATAGATTTATGGTTCTTCTCTCAGACATCAAAATATACTGAGCTGAGAAACACCAAATGACTCAGCCACAGCTTAGACTGCTATTAAAATACTTTTTGATCATGTTTGCCTAAAATGAAACAACTATTTTAATTATTTTGCCTTGGTACTCCAGCTCACTAAGTAGCAATTGAAAATAAGCCTACAACATAGATAAGAAATAACTGGTTTTGAAAGGATATTGTCCCTGAGCTCTGCTGTAATGGAGTGGACAGAAGGTTACACAACATCACTCAGTGCTTAATCTCATGCTTGTCAATGGTCAAAGAACTCCCTGCCATGACAGACACAAAGACATGTTTTGACAGATCATCCTATCAAAAATAGTGACCTGATTGCATATATTGAACTCAGTTTTTTTTTAAAAAAAGGGGTAGAACAGAGGAGCTGGGTGACAGTAGGACCACGAGACTTGGCCATTGTGATTGACTCCCTGGTCCTCTCGACAGAGCCCCAATCCTGCTCAGAGGCAAGGCTGGGAACCTGCTCTGCAACCTTCACACAGCCTGCCAGTGGGGCTGCAGCTTGATTTTAACACTGTCTAGCTAAACTAACAGAGAAGAGGGGGATCTACTGATTTAATGGAGGTGAGACAAAAGAAGAGGATCTTCTTTACACCTGCACCCTGCCAGTTGTGGTGCATAGCTGTGCTACACCTTTACGTAAAAATCTAATGTTCCAACAATGTGTATTAAGTGGCTACAGAGCAACTTACAGCTTATTTTTATCCCTCCATTTCAGCGCTGTAAAGTGCTAAGCATGTTATACTTTTACAGAGTAATTGTTAGCCTAGTGCACTTTTCTTCCTCCCTGGAGCAGCTCAGTCCTTCATATTCCTGATTCTTTAGCCTGGTATCAAAGTAAAACTTACTAACAGCATTATTGTTTAAGTTACACATTTATTTATAATATTATATGCATGTCACAGGAAAATATCAGTGTCAAAAGTACAGCAATGTTCATGAAAAAGCCTGTATTTGCTTCCAGACATCAGCAGTTGTCTCAGTTATTCCTTAAAGAAAATATGGAACATAACACATATGGCTGTGGTCTGATTTGTAAGCACTGAATGTGATGACAGCTATTTTTGTAAAAGTATGAGTGTATGCAAAGAGAATATGGGGACGGAAGAGTGACAAACAAAAAACAAGCAGACAAAAATAGTAATTTTCCTCAACAAAATGTAGCTTACTCCTCTGCCTGTCCTCTTCTCCCTGTGTTTACTGTTCTGTTGAACTTTTACCTTCTTCTAAATTGAGTACATTGGCCATCAGATCTCTACCAGATAAAAATCAGATCTGTCAAAGAACCTGATTTTAGTTTTAAATCTCCCCTGCTCCAGGGACCACATTATTCCTTGCCTTTTTCCCTTCATCCTTGAGTTCTGCTACTGCCTGCACCTTTCCATTTTTCTTTTTTGCCAGCAACTAATTCTTTCGCTTTTAAAATAATTTTTAAATTGCCTCTTTCTTTTCCTCTCTGTAAAATGTCTTTTTTCCCCATGCCTCCCTGTCTCTGCCTCCACCACTCCACCACATAACCATGTTTGATATGCACATTCCTCCTTTCTGCTGTGTCATCCAGTGCTACCTGTGAGTTAACACAGTCAACTGTGCCTTTTGGTCCCATGTTAGAACCAGGCCAAAAAAATCACAAGGGGAAAACATCAATGTTGAATTATTGCCACCTGTAGAAACACAGTACTGTAATAAAGTTCTTTGGTGTACTCATAAAACACAACACAGAAAAATCTGAAAACCCAAGGCAACCTGTGTCACCAAAGTAACTAATGCTGTGAGAAAGAGCAGCCCCCAGCCCACCCTGCACCTCTCTACCAGAGAGATCCCCTGCTTCTCTGCTTCAAACACTGATGGCTCCTGATGCTTCCAGAAATGCAGTCACCAGGCACACTCCACAGGTCCAAGTGACTGCCCAGCACCTTTCCACAAGCATGGCCTCATTTCAGCTCCTGTGCTTTGTTCTGCAGCTCTCACCTTCCAGCCAGAGGCAGCACTGCAGAGGGCAAGGACACTGCCTTCCACACAAACTCCAAAGGGTGACCTCAAAGCTTTCCATGGGGATAAGGAGGAAGGTGACTGAACTGACAAAGTTTAAGAGTTAAATGCTGTCACATGAAATTTAAAGGAGTCAGGAGAAGGATATGGAAGTAGAGATCTATTCTGGATAAAAGAGATGCCTCTGCATAAATATATATATATATATTTTAAATCCCTTATTTTAAAATCAGTATTACTGCTTGGGCTGCTTTTTCAGCAGGAAGATGCTGCTGCATAGGCAAATGTTCTTCCAACAGCACAAAGAGGTACAGAGATACAGCAGTGCTTTTGTACAGAACTGTCTTTTTAATACCACTCTTAAGCTATAAGTGGTTGAAACCCCTATTTCTGCAGCAGAATACATAACTTATGTCACTAAACTTGTGTCAATCAAACCTCCAATTCCAGCAGGATCCAGTTGGTATTACAGTGCTTTTTTGCTGACTGGTAAATAGTGCACTTGAAATTCAACATTTTCAGCCTCCAGTTTTCCACTTTGACTCTACAACTGAATATTCAGGGTCCACTGTGTTGAACTGAATTCAACCATTATCAAGATGTCCCCATCTCCAAGTCTGAAGGCTGTTAAAATAAAAAGGATTCACATTGTCTTACTGAAAAGAGACAGGAAAATACTGAAATGTATACCCAAATCATTTCAGATTCCTTTAAAAAAATCCAGATGCAAATAATTCCCATTGTTTTTCTGTTTACTTAAAAAAAATCGGTTTTCAGCTCCTGGTTTAAATTCATCAATTTAAGCAAAATAATGCAAATTTTTTTCCCCTGTGTGTAATTTTAGAAACCATGGCTAGGAGATTCTACATTTAAAAGAGGCAGGCTAGAATCGAAAGATTTTATCTTTACTGTTAACTCATTTTAATCCCCTGGCAAAAAAAGACATCCTGGCTGTGTAGTGGCCTGTGTGAAATGAAATAATGAAATCAGCACAGTCCAGGCTAGCACCATGATATCTGACCTTTAAAACACCACAACGTTTCACATAAACTGGCAAATTCTTTCACGGAGAGGAAGGACTTCACTGGCCACAGTGGAGGAATGAAATCTCACCTCAAAGGCCAACCCTCCTCTCTCAGGAGAGGTGAGATTAAAAGCCTGACACCGGGATTCTGCACCACAGCACTTGGAGGAGCATCAGTTTGGTGGGTATTCTGCAGATCTCTCTTCAAAGATCTTTAATTTGTATGTCTTTCAGAAACACTGTGTTCAACATTAATACATCTACATTCCACGTAAAAGAGTTGCAAATGAGCATGTTCTAGGCAGGACTTCAGAAGATTCTTCCTCTCACACTTTACAATTTTTTTCTTAAGAGACTGAAAAAAAAAAAGAAAAAAATGGAGCAAAGTAGCCTACAGTAGTCTTTAAACACTCACTGACTGTTTGGAGGGAAGGCTCTAAGGAACCAATAGCATCATCTAGAATTGTCTGAGGAGCTGAAAGAAAACAGGTTTCATTCTTTTGTATCTTCTCTCCCAGAACATTACAAAATACACACTGGTTGCACCCGTCACGTTCCACACACTGCACATCCATCCATTCCACTGCCTTTTAAAGTAACTCCTGACACTTCCCTTGCTCTGGCAGCCAGACCCCAGCCATCCCACAGCAGTGCTATTCCTGCTTGCCACATACCAGCTGACTCCTTTGGCTTGACTTGCAGTCTCCTGAGGTCCAAGACAAAAGAGGCTCTGGAGATAGATGGCAGCCAGGGTAAGAATGGTTTTCAGCAGGGCTCTACCCTCAGTGAGATCCTGCTAGAAAGACCATATCCCTCTCTGGGCAGGATATCAGAACTGTGCACACTCTGACAGGAAAACAGCCCTGGAAACACACACCAAGTCATGACCTAGCATTGGCTGGAGAAGGAAATTGAGATGTCCCTCTGGCACTGAGACAGGACGCTTAACCACTGTGGAGGAGAGAGCCTCTACAAGCTCCAAAGGCTCCTCAGTGCCTCAGTCCCCGAGGAAACAGGTTTGGCCACGCTGCTGCCACTGTCTGCTGGTTCATCTTGTCACCCCTGCAACTGCAGCAGGGGTCTCTCCCGGGGTCCCCAAAGCCCTTTGAAACCACGGCCTCCAATGGAATCACAGCACCAGGCTGTGCAAAATGCTGCCCTGTCTCCTCCAGGGCACCACTGCTGTCTGTGCTGCTGCAGCCCTGAGCCAGGGCAAGTCAGTGGAGCCCATCCACACAGCCAGTTATTAAAAGATAACCCAAGCTGTGCTAAAAGGCAGCAACATCTTCAGCAGATGGTAATACAAGGAGCCACTTGAACTCCTGTACCTTTTCCTCTGTCATCTGACAGCTACATTGCCAGAAGGGAGTGCAGAGACCGAGGCACACCATGCTCCATCAACCACGAAATGGGACAGAAGCATCACGGAGAAAAATTGAGGAGAGGATAAAATATCATCTGAACAGAGAGATGGGACCACCATTTTAATGGTGTCTTACTGCTGTTTGCCCAAGCAAACAGAGAGGGAGTGAAGGTAATTAAAAGCAGGACTGACAGATTTCCCCAAGGACACACAGTGAACCAACACTACAAGCATTAGAAAAGGATGTACTTAAGAGAGAACAAAACAAATTTTCCCCCTGAACAGCAAAACCATAGCAGTTAAGGACAGCTAAAGTACATACACCTTATACAAATGACACAGTTTCTGCCAAAACATTTTACCTATCTCTGTCTGGGAAGCACTGACTGCAATATAATGGAAATTACAGAAAGGATGAAAATAAACATCTTTCCTACTGCACAGTGCATCATGAAAGTCAAATCCTGTTAAGCCTTGACTGCTGAAGTAATCCTTACTCATGCAAAAAATCCCAATTAATTAATCAGGGAAAGATGCTGTATTAGTCTAAAAATCTGAAAACCAGCTGAATGCAAATGCCTTCTTCACATGAGGTCAGTGCTACCCAACAGACTGCATCCTTCAGGACAGTCCATTAACTTCATGAAGAACATGTAGAGCTTAAAGACACCAGGACTCTTTAGCAAGAAATTGAAGTATTGGGGCACAGCAGCTGAGCTAAACTAGTTTTTGCTGAAATAAAGCTGTCTCCTTCCACCCCTGCTTGGATTAAACAAACAAAAAAAAACCAAACCCAAGAAATATAAAATTCTCTCAAAAGGCTTTTTTCAAGGACAAGTGATTTCTCATATATAGGTCACCATTTGACTCCTTCAGAGGAAAAAAACCACGCGGGCAGCAGCGGCTGCGCTTCAACGTAAGGAATGGATTTCACTTTGTGCTGGAAATATTTGCACAGTGTTCTCAAAAAAAAAAAAAAAAAAAAAAAAAAGAATGTGGGTAACAAGAAAACATGCTGCAATGAGCCATGTGAGGCTGTGCACAATCAAATTACAGGAGGTAGCATTTTCCAGCGCTTCGAATCACAAGATATTGCTTCTATTCTGGGATGTACCTGGCTTACAGTTTGACCTTGGGTAATAAATGACATGCACTCTCCCTGGGCATCCCTTTCTTCATTTGTAAAAAGATGCAGGGTTTGTTCTGGCAATGTACTAATTAAAATAATTCTGTACTAGGCTGGGAATATTTATCAAAGGACACACATTTTGCTCAAGCTTGAGTACATATAGACTAGAAATCATAATTCTCCTCACAAAGACGCAAAATATTTCAGTTGCAAGTTTTTAAAATATTTGTCAAAATGAAAAGATTTAATTTTATTTTATTAATGATTAATGGTGTGCTTTGTTTCTTGCACTATGCATTTAAAATTATGATGAATTTGACAGAAGAAATAATACTATAGAAGGACGTTATCAATGAAAATATCAGCAAGGGGTCACAGGATATGTTTTATTGGTAAAACAGCAATTAAGCCACCTGCTAAATAGATTCCACAGTAAGTGCATACCTGTGCTTGTCTGTGGGGATGTTTAACTCTTTACAGCTGCCTTTAGCACAATTTTTCACCAAGAAAGCAAATAGAGGAGAGCTCTCCCATTGCTCACGCTGCCTGTGAGAGGTGACTGCACCCACTCTCCCAAGTGTTCACCAACTGCTCTCAGGGGTATAAGGTAAATGGAAAAAAAAGCATTAAATAAAGCAGCAGAGTGCAGGGTGCCACCTCCTTCTGCTGTAATGTCACAACACCATCATAAGCACTGACATGGGTGCTGGACACACTCCCCCAGTGCAAACTGCACCACCAAGGACGGCTTATTTCTCCATGAGAAACCATGCCTTCAGGCAGGCACTGCTGCACAGTGGATTGTGAGGTGTCCACAAAACTTTCCTGTCATGGGAAAGGCCATCAAATGAAAAGTTTGGTTATGTCATGGCTACGAATAACATGACCATGTTTATGGTTATGATTGTCAGACAATCCTGTACAAAGAAACAGCAGGCTTGGTATGCTACTTGAAATGCTTAGTGTGGTTATAAATTCTAGTTCAAGGCAATCACAGTATTTAACTGACTTAACATTCTCCCTGGCTTCTCTGGATCCCCTCGAGCCTCCTGAGACCTCCATTAAGTGAATTTCCTCAGACTCCAATTGCAGTGACTGGTATTGGATGGGGCAGAGCCACTAGTTCTTATATCATTTATTTACTTATAAATACATCTTGCTTCCTCTCCTGGGAGGGAAGAAAGCCAGAAGCACATGAACTTGCAAATCAGTGATTAACCAAGGAAACACAGATTGGACCTGACAAGAGGACAGGGGAAAAAAATCTACCAACTGCCTGCTCAGATACCACACTGACCACTTGGTAACAGTCACCACAGCAAACACAATCACTTGCAATAATTATTATGCCATAATCAGTGGAAGCTCTGGATTGTCAGCTGAACTGTACTGACAATGACAATGTCCTGGGGTAAATTCCCGACTACTGAAACCAATACTATGTTGAACCATAACCACATCTCACGCTTCCAGCAAAAAAAAAATCTCTGCTCTCATTCATGAAAAGCAGCAAAATACACGGCCAGATTTCCGAAAGTCTGTATGCTGGAGTTTAGCACGACCAAATGCCTCTGAAAATCTGATAAATTATAGCACAGCACCTCTTCGTATTACAGGGTTCCTCGCACTGTTTTACTCAAGGCTATTTCTTTTCTTACCCACTTCATTTTACGGAAATACTCTTGAAAAGCCCGGGGTGGCTTCTGTAAGTAATTCACCATCCGGCAGCCAACAGCTGATGCTCTCGGCGTGCCTCGGGATGCAGCGCTCCGCTCCCCAGCCGGGACCCCATCCCGCTCCCTCCGGCAAAGCCGCATCTTTCCATTTCGGGGAGGAGCTGAGGAGGAGCAGCTGCCGGGGAACTCGTTCCCCGGGGGCTCTGAAGCTGCCCCCCGAGGGGGCAAGCTGCCCACAGCCGCGGCATCCCCCTCTATCCCCGGCGGCGCGGCAGCGGCGCGGTGACCCGAGCGACGGCCCCAGCTCCCCGGGGCTGCCCCCGGCCCGCCCTTACCTCCATGCCCAGCCGCTGCTTCAGCACCAGCGCGGCGCACAGGTAGCCGGCGCGGCCCACGAACAGCTCGTCGGAGCCGCACTCGAGGAAGGAGAGCGGGGCGCAGACCTCGCTCAGCTCCCTGAACTTGCCCAGCGGCCGCGCGTAGTCGGGCAGCCCCAGGGCTCGGTAGACGAGCGCGGCCACCGCGTACACCCCGGCGCCGCCCAGCAGGAAGGCGGCGCGGGTGTCGGCGTCGGCCTCGCCGCATCCCTCCTGGTAGCGCAGGCAGGCGTCCACGACGCGGCGGGCGGCCCGCAGGTACGAGTCCCGCGACGGCGCGAACAGCGGGCACTGCGCGACGTGGTAGAGCATGTAGGCCACGCCGGCCACGCCGCCGTACAGCCCGCCCGGGCAGCCGCGGGGGCCGCCCAGGGGCGGCAGCTCCCGCAGGATGCGCTCGATGGTGGCCGTCACCAGCGGCACCGCCGCCTCCCTGTCCGGCGCCGCCGCGGGGCTGCCCGGGTAGTCATCGAAGCGGTTGGCGAAGCAGCGCTGGCTCTCCATCCCCCGCCGGCGCGGCCGCTCTGCGCAGCGGGGAGCGGCGGGCGGGAGCTGCCGGCCGAGGGGGCGGAGGGAGCGCGGGGGAGGCGGGCGGGGAGGCAGCGAGAGGCGGGAAAGGGGCGCTCCCGCGGCGGCCGACGGGGCGGGCGGGGGCGATGCCGGGGCTAGGGCTGTGGGTGATGCCGGCCGGGAGCGGTGGGTGATGCCGGGGCTAGGGCTGTGGGTGATGCCGGCCGGGAGCGGTGGGTGATGCCGGCCGGGAGCGGTGGGTGATGCCGGGGCTAGAGCGGTGGGTGATGCCGGCCGGGAGCGGTGGGTGATGCCGGGGCTAGAGCGGTGGGTGATGCCGGGGCTAGAGCGATGGGTGATGCCGGCCGGGAGCGGTGGGTGATGCCGGGGCTAGAGCGATGGGTGATGCCGGCCGGGAGCGGTGGGTGATGCCGGGGCTAGAGCGATGGGTGATGCCGGCCGGGAGCGGTGGGTGATGCCGGGGCTAGAGCGATGGGTGATGCCGGCCGGGAGCAGTGGGTGATGCCGGCCGGGAGCGGTGGGTGATGCCGGCCGGGAGCGGTGGGTGATGCCGGGGCTAGAGCGGTGGGTGATGCCGGCCGGGAGCGGTGGGTGATGCCGGCCGGGAGCGATGGGTGATGCCGGCCGGGAGCGGTGGGTGACGCCGGCCGGGAGCGGTGGGTGATGCCGGCCGGGAGCGATAGGTGATGCCGGCCGGGAGCCCCGGCGGAGCCGGTCCGGGTCCGGCACGGCGCGTTCAGTGCCCGCCCAGCGCCCCTCGCCCCTCCTGCGCTCTTTCTCCTCGGCCGCCCGGAGTGGCTGTGGCCGGCCCGGATCTCCGGACCGCCGGGCTGAGATACGCGAGGGGCTGACCCGGTTCCGGTGTCCGGCTCGTCCTGCCGTGGGGCTCTTCCTTCACACAGTGCATCAGCTTTGCCCGAGCCGTCTGTGCATCCTCGACGAAAAAGGGGTAATCGAGTTTCCCATCCTTCCCCGCCCCGCTGCTGTCAGGGATGCTGCTGTTTGGCTCAGGGATGAACGCTGGGTCTGCTGGAGAGATCCGGGGGCTGGAAGGGTGGCCGGAGAGCTGCTGAGTTATTCCTGGCCGTGGAACGGCCCCTCGGGGGCTGCTGCAGCCAAAGCTGAAGGATGGAGCCAAATCCAAACGAGGGCAGCCCGAGGCCAATTTACATGGGAAGCTAAGCGAGTCCCCAGCAGACCAGCGGTGGCACAAGGCCATCTTTGGCCCCTTTCCTTCATGCATGAGCCAAGCAGAGCTTATGAGGAGCAGAAAATTTAGGTCAGTGAATAGATTCCAAAAAGAAGAGAAGAGAAGAGAAGAGAAGAGAAGAGAAGAGAAGAGAAGAGAAGAGAAGAGAAGAGAAGAGAAGAGAAGAGAAGAGAAGAGAAGAGAAGAGAAGAGAAGAGAAGAGAAGAGAAGAGAAGAGAAGAGAAGAGAAGAGAAGAAGAGATTAGGAGCAACTCTTTCATGATACAAATACACAGGTGTCACTTCTGTCCCTGATGATGTGAACTTCTGCAACATAAGTGAATCTCACATCAAAGATCTGTGACTTATGCACCTGGTAATCTCCGGTACTTCCTCTGGACGTGCAGCCTTAGTAATTGAGGACCTTCCCAAAGAGAGGTGGAAGGTGCAGCTTGCTAGAGGCTCCAGGCAGTAACCAGCAGCTGGCACAGCAGCAGCAAGCACCTTTGGATGCTGAAAGACCTTTCTGAAGTTGTGGCTTCTCTCAGCTTCACACTGGCTGCTTGTTTCAGCCAAGTACCTTCAACCCTGTGCAGCTCCTCACTTGCACTTTCACACCCTCTTTTTGATTTTTAGCTGTCCTTTCTCTTTCCTTCTTTTTATTTAATGTGGTTTATGACCTGCTCAGAGATATTTGCTTTCACCCTCTGATTATGGTTTCTTCACTTTTCTTCAGGGACTTTTTGCCATGTTTACATTCGAGATACCCACACACTACTCTGTGTTTGTAGTGTGTTCCTTGAAGTCCTGTTTTCTGGCTTATTCACAATCGTACCATATGTGGTTTCTACCACACAGACCTTGGCAGTCTAAAGCATGGAAAATGTGAAAATGCTCTGCAAATGGCTAGGATATTACATTCATATGTTATTTTCTGTCTTAAACTGGCTTCTGTTGGTGCCCATTGATAAGGTTCACAGTGCAGCTAAAGATTTTCCAGCATAATTTCTGTTGGTTCTAGAAAAATGTATTCCCTAAATGCTTTTTAAAGTTAAAATTTGGGAGTTTTATTTTTCTTTTTGACATAATTTATTTTACATTTAGGGGGTGCTGGCTTCATCTACTCAGTCTTCTTTTCAAATTAAAAAGGCTCTTTCATTTTGAGCAAAGGGAACTGGATCTCTGCCAGTTTCAGTAGCAAAGGATTTAAGAAAAATACTGACTTTATAACAAAATGAGTTGAGTTAGCAACATTTTTCTACATGAGAGTCAAAAGTAAGTCAGTAATAACATGACAAGAAGGAACACCTTCTGTGCTCTGGGGAGTCTTCTGTTGAAATAAAGAGAGGTTAGCAAATGCCACACAGAAATCGAGCAAGAAATGAGCATGACAGTTTCTGCTGTATTTCTTTTGGATGAGTATTGAACCACCAAAGCCAAAGGGAGAGATACACTGAAAAAACACCTGCTTCTTGTAGCAGCAAACCTCCCAAATTTTAAACTGCTCATGTGTTCATGCACAAAAGTTTCATGCTTTCACATAGTATCTTTTTCTCTTTTGCTCTGTATCTTTTTCTCTCAAACAAGCACAAGTGCAGTCCTAATACAAACTGGAGTTAGGCTGATTCTCAGGTATAATTCATGTGTTTCTCACCAGATCATTTGAGATTTGCCCTCCTCTTCCATCCCAGAGCAAAAGTGGGCCTCCAGTGTGGGTCTTCAGCTTGATAAAAAAATGTGAATTTCCTCCTCTCATTCCTCTGCCCTTCTGCAGCTCCTTGGTTTGTTAGCTTTGGGCATGCTGTGCCTTCTCTTTGCTCTATAAATCTGATGCCTTAAGCCAAGGACCAGGAAAAAAGTATGGATTGTACAAGGAAGAGATATGATCCTGGTGTGATGGGTGGAGGAGGGAGCTGAAGCCTTGAAGCTGTTTGTTCTGTGTTAGTAAATCTGCTATTCTCAGATTCTGGAGATTTGCTTGCTGTACATATTGATAAAATGTCTAATCACAGAATAAATAGGCTTGGGAGGAACTTCAGGATCTAGCTCAACCCGTGCTCAAAGTGGCACCTATTGGTACTTGTTCATGTATGCTGGTTCACCTCTATTTGTTTACAGATTCCTTCAGGAAATCCAGGTGCCTGATATTTCCAAGAGAACACAATAGTCGGTCTTCAGTTGTCATGTAGGGACTGGAGGCATCTCTGAACAAATGTCTTATGGACTGATCCATCATTTATCTTTTATACTTTGTAGTGATGTACCAGTTTTGTATACCTTCAGGACTTTGGGATACCCATGTGGCTGCAGTCTTATTCTCACCCAGTATTGCACATCTCTCCTGGGCTGCACACACGGGCTGAGCTCCAGCAACAGGATTGTATTAACTGCTGTGAACACATCAGCTGGGTTGTGCTAGAAGGTTTTCAAGGCTGGTTTGAGCAAACCTGCTATTCAATCCAAACTCAGTTCCCACCCTACCTATCAAAATCAGCCCTTGGTTCTTCACTGCCCAGTGCTGCTCTTCCCTCTCCAGAGAGTTTTGTCACTGCAGGTCAGCTCTGCAGTTAGCTCCTCTCCTGCCTGGGAGGGCTCTGTCCCAGGAACCTACACTCTATCCAAGAGGCTTTTACAGCCCAGCCCTGCAGTCAGTTCACTTTTGATGACAGCTGGCCCTGGGACATTTGGCAGAAAGGAATGAATTAGGCTGAGCTGTTTCATGCCTGCATCAGAAAATAAGTATTTATATTTCCCGAGGTCTCTGTTGAGAGTTCTGTGGTGGGGGGTAAGAGGGAGAGAGGATGGAATTATCACTGCACTGCAGAGATCATGCTAGTAGCCAAAATCTGGAATAGTCTGAGCAGTAGTCATGCAGTGAAGGCAGCCCCAAAGGTTTCATAGCATCGTTATTTAGTAGCCAATTTGCTCCAGGAGTTTCTGGGTCTCAATATAGCCTAGTTTCTTACCCTAAGTTTTTTTTTTACTTCTCAGATTGAGGTACCCTGTTCTGTACGGACTCACAGTGAAAATTACGTGTCAAAAAAAGACAGGGCTGCACTGAATTACCTTTTGCTTCAAGAGCACACTGAATTTTTATCCACTTCTCAGCTTGATAAAATTTAACAGGAGTTGAATTTCTTTGACACTATATCTTAGTTATCAAATATGGTAGAAATTGGCAAACATGAGAAATTATGGGATCGTGGGAAATGCTGAATAGGTACTTGGACAGTCATGCATGTCTCTTCCTTAAGAGACCAGACTAGAAGTTTCTGGGGCTTGTTTTGTTGTTTTGTGGCAACTTACAGATTTTTGTAACAGGATGCTGAAAGCGTGGGTAGATGTACTCATTGCTTACAGAATCGATTTCTTACAACATGTCACATTTTCCATTTGGAAAGGTAGGATAATTTTGGTAAGGTATATATATATGTTTCATCTTAGGTAGAAACATAACATCTGTTACAGAGTCTCTGAAGTGAATATAGCAATTTTCAGTATCTTTATGTAGAACTACCTGTGATGAGTGAATCACTCTTCAGCTGTTCACAAATGCCAGGGCTTTCTGCAGAACAGGAAGTTTGAAATTCAGAGTTTTGGCTTAACTGGTAAAACTCTAAAGTTAAAATAGCAGTACCTAGACCCTATCTGAAACTTTTTTCCACAGACTTTGTTATTCCTGGTTTTCCTTCCCTTGGCTGGAGCCTGTTCAGATCAAAAGGATGGTGGAACTCTTTTCTCAGTCATGTCTGTCACAATTAACAGTTTCTCTGTCCAGCAGGTTATCCCATTATTTTTTTCTTATGTTCAAAGTGATTTCTACTGAACACAAGTACTCTTGTATGCTTGGAGAGCAGTTGTTCATCTGCAGTTCTCTGCATGGCTCTGGCATTGTCTGATAGAATAAGGAAGCAAATAATCCCACTGGGCACTCTACTGTTGATATTTAAACCAAATACTTCTTTTTGTCTCATTAATTAGTCTGTCAGTACAACATATACTGTAAATTCTAAATTTCCTTAAGTGCATCTTTTCTACAATAGATGTGAGCGTGATAGCCAAGATTTTAATTGTAACTTTTTTTGTCACAGCCGGAATTTGGAAGCATTTCAAAGTACAGGAACAAAAATCAATATCTGAAGTCAACTAGTGCATCTTGCTATTGCCTTGGTGTTAGCTGATCTCAATAATTGCTGTGATGGAAATAATAGGCTTTTATTAAGAAACCATGCTTCTACTTGCCAGGGCAGGGACCTCACCAGGAGGCCCACAGCAGGTGATGAAGGGAGCTGGGGACAGTGACTGGGCTTTGGGCACAGACACAGGCACTGAGGAATGATGCAAATTGCTGGGATTTCAGGCTGTAACACTGAGTGTGACAAGAAAATGTCATGGAGTCTAACCTACAACTAATGATGATAATGATAATAATGGTTTTTTGTCCTTGAGGAAAGCTAGCACTTGCAGAAACATGTTATCCTTTTACGATATGCTAAGGAAGTTAGATATATGATAATGGAAATGGAAGATTTCCAACTTCTGAATCAGCAAAACTAGTGCAGTGTTTGACCTTCTTTAAAATTTCCATCTTGGCCATGCTTTGACCATGTCTGGGTCTCTTAGTCTGACATATTTCCATAGTGCCATGCGTTACAAGATGAGTGTACAAACACACAGACACACACAAATACAACATTGTCCACAAGCAAAACCTCTCCCAGGTGTTTTCGTGTTTGCTTGACTGTTTGTTTTGGTGGTGGTTTCTTTTTTTTGTTTTTGTTTGATTGGGGGGTTCTTTTTTGGGTTTTGGGGGTTTGTGTGGTTTGTTTTGCTTTTGCTTTTGTTTTTGGGTTTTTGTGGGTTTGTTTTTTGTTTGGGGTTTTTTGGTGGTTTTGGGGGTTTTTTTGTGGTTTGTTTTGTTTGTTTTGTTTTGTCAATTTACCAAAACTGTAAGACAAAGCTGGATTTACAAAATTGAAAATTTTAATGTGAGACTTTTCCTGAGAACCTTCTAACCCAGCTGTTTTCAGCTCTCCCTAAAGAAGTAAGCAGACTATGTTAGGGAACACAAAATCATGCAAATTCACACAGGTCCAGCTTTGTGCACCTGAGAGCAGCCTGGTCTAGATGCTTTTAGAAATCTGCAGAATACTGACTGCTCTCCATGGGATGCTGATGCATTATCACTTACAGCTACCAACCTAGGAAAGCATAAAATAACCTGACTTTGGGTGTATAGTTCTTGTCCACTCAAAAAATGAAACAGTTGGGTTAACACTGAAAATTAATGAGGTTGATACTCAAGATATTGCAGTCGCCTCAAGTTGGTGTTTTTTTTTGTTTGGTTTTGTTTTTTTTATTGACATATTTTAAAGTTCAGTTCACTGTGTAGGATGACAGAATGGCTGAGGTTGGAAGTGGTCCAGCCTCACTTTGGTTCAGCTCCCCCCTCCTTCTCAAGCAGGTCGCCTGGGGCTGGTTGTGCAGAACTGTGTCTGGGTGGCTTTGGAATATCTGAGCACAGAGACTCCATGACATCCCTGGACAACCTGTTCCAGTGCTCAGACACCCTCACAGTAAAAAGTGTTTCCTGATGTTCAGACAGAGCTGTGTTTCAGTTTCTGCCTTTTGCATCTTGTGCTGTCACTGGGCACTACTTAGAAAATCCTGGCTCTGTCCTGTTTGCACTTTCCCTCCAGGTGTACTCTGTGCTGATGAAGTCCCTCCCTGAGTCTTCTCCAGGCCAAGCAGTCCCAGATCTCTCAGCCTGTCCTTGTGGGACAAATTCTTTTCAAGCCCTTTAAAATCTTAGTGACCCCTTTACTGGACTCTCTCCAGTAGCACCATATCTGTCCTGTCCTGAGGAGCCCAGAAATAGACACAGTGCTCACATACAATTCTTGTTCTACTGAAGTTTGACAATCCATAATACTTTGCTTGTTTCTTATGTAAATGTTGCAGCTGAACTGAAAATAGGTCTCAGAAGAGAAAATAATTAAGGAGGCCAGAGTTTATTCTTAGTAATCCTGAAACAATGCATGGAATGCTTCTCTTTAGAAACAGTGATAATATTTTCTTGTGAAAGTGCCAAGAACATTTCAAAATCAATTTCTGTTCACATCCATTTACAGCTCTTGCACTTATTGCACCGTCTGTCTTCATTTCACTGCTCTGTACTACTCTGATGGGATGCATAGAGCTCTGCTAAACTGTGCTAAAGATCCATCTGTAGCACTTTATGCTATTTGGCTTGTTAAGCACCCAAGAGGGAGGTAACAGAAATACTAAAGGTACTGTACTCTGATTTGGGTTTTTTTAGTATGAGCAAGTTTTTATGGGTATTTTTAAATTAGAAATTAAAATAATGTTTAGTATTATTATTGAACAAAAAAATTTTGTTTCGTTTTTGCACCCTCAAGTGTGTAAACTATGATCAAGGAAATATTTACATCTAGAATTTATCTTGCATGTGTGAATAATCCCTCACTGCTCTCAGTACTGTCCACAACATCACGGTCTAAGTTTGTTTCAGAACACGGTTAAGCTTTTTTATTTTTCTAGTGTTTGATTTTCAAACAGCTTTCTAAAAGAAAATAGAGGCAGAGGATATATAAAAAATAATTCACAGCTTCATGAATTATGCAGGCCAACATTTAGTTGATAAGGCAAAATGTTCAGGTACTAAGATATAAATTTGGATGGGATATTACAAAATTAGGCTCTGATTCAGTAAACCATATGGGTCAGAATTATTGCTTACAGACTTGATATAAAAAGCTCATGCTTGAGTGGATCAGACCAATACTGCTCTGGAACAAGATTACCCCTTCCAGCTTTCTGTAAGTTGAGATTTCTCTGAAGTAAGCAGAATTAAACCTGTTTAAAGGGCATTTTATGCCACTTAAGGCTTCATAAAGTGATATAGTGAGTGGCTGAAAAAAACCCACTGTATTTCCCATACAAACATGGTTATTAAAACTTCTCTGTGTAAGGCAGATGATTCAAATTCTTTAATGACGAGAAAGGCAATGTAGATAAAGGAAATAATACATATTTAATTTTTATATACAAACTTACATTTTATACATATATGTATGTATAAGTTCAAATTTGAAAACAAAACTTGCGGTGAGTCTGAGAAACATTATAAAATGGAGCCCTTCCTTTCTCTGATTATTACTTTTATTATTGCACATTAAAAACAAATGGATCTAGTTATGTGCACTTATTTAGTACTTGGTTTACTTGCAGGTTTCCACCATGCTCTTTGTAAAGCCAGCCTTTTTCATGCCACAGCATCACTTTCATCATTTGTGTAAAGAGGCTCAACAGTACTTTTTGGAATCACGACTAGTTTAGAAGGGTTTGCCTGCATTTGCTGCCTTCTCTTGCTGCTCTGCTCCCCTGTGTCAGAGCCAAATTATGAAGCAAAGCCATCAGCTCTGAGTCAGGCACTAATACACAGCTCAATGAGAAGCCTCTCCTTTCTAGAGGGGTGCTGGGCTTGGTCAATAGTCACTGCAATAAAAGCTTTGTGCTTGGAGTGCAGCTGCTGGGGCTGGGCTGGCCGCCTCTCTGGATGCCCCACATTTGGATTCGTTTGTTATTCACTGTGCAGTGACTTTCACAGATGTCGGGGCTTGTTACCTACTGGGGAGAAATTAAACCTCTGCATGTTGGCTGGTGCACAGACTGTTTGCTCTCTTTAATGTCACTTTGCCTTCCACCCACGCTGGCTGTGAGGCTCCAAGGCCCAGCTGGGGTGCTCAGTCATGTGTTCCCATATCCCCCTTTGGATTTAGGCATGGTTGTGCTCAGGAGATGGAGTTAGCTTTCAAATATTTCTTCTGATTAGAACAGCCCCATCTCAGCAGGCGATTAGCCTGATGTTTTCAGTGACTCCCATTTGCATTGAGGTCCTGAACTCCTGTTTACATCAAGGTCCTGCTCTTGCATAATGTTTCCTGGAGCTGTGTCTGGATCAGCCTTGACTGTCACTCCAGTTGCTTCTCACTGCTTGGGTAGTTAAAAATGGAAAAACTGGTATATCTGACCTCATTATGCACAGGAATTTTCCACTGGCATTCACCCCACCATTGCCATGGAGAAACCGTGAGAAAGGACATTTTCCAAGTGCTTTATGGCCCCGTGGTGACCTCTTCCAAAAATAGCATCTAAGTGTAACTTCTGGAACAAGGTAATGAACCTCCTACTCTTCCAGCCCCATATCCCTGGCACACCTGTCCTGGAGAGCATGGACCCTCCTAGTGGCAGGCTGGAAGCGTGCTGGGGAAGGAGGTCTGTGGAACTCGAGCAACATTTTTCTGCTGACATTGTATGTCCTTGGTTCCCTCTTCTTCATCCTATGGCTTACAGATGTGACTGTTAAACATGTGAGGTTGGGACAGATGATTACATGTGTTTATAACATTATCAGTTATTTCTTTGCAGGTCCCACTTTAGTCCGTGGCTGAAAATGAAGGTTTCTGAAAATCCATCTTTGTCTCCAGCACGCTGCATAGGGAAGACAATTCTGTTAAAGACTTGCCAGGTGCAATTTCTTTCATCATCAAAACCTCTCCCTGTCTTGCATTTTTAAAACTTTCTCCTCCTTGATGCTTGCCTTGCAGGCCCAGAAATCTCAAGCTTTTCTTCTGTGAAAGAGTTCCAAGGAGAGGACAAGCAGGAGCTGATTCCAGGGCAGAAGAGGTGGTACAGGAGCCAGGAAACTGTGCTGTGAAGTGCCACTGCCTCTGTTAGTTTATTTTCTCCTCCCTTGTCCTGCAGGCTGGAAGAATAACAGATGACAGCTGGAGCAGCTGGAAGTTTCTGGAGGTAGGTTGCATCTAGAAAGAAGGAAGACATGGTAAAGCATGGCAGAGAAAGGAGATGTAGCCACGGGCAGGGGCAATGTGACATGAGCCAAATGTATCTGTGTCACACTCAGTGTGTGACATTTGACAGGACTTACACATCAGAGGCACAAGCATCATGTGTGGTTTTGGAGCCTGTCCCTTAGGGCAGCATAAGCAGGATTAAAGACTTAAAATGGAGCCCTTTTTGTTTAAATAAATTCAAAAGATGCTTCCTTCTTCCAGCACTTTCTCTTCTGTGTGAGTTGGGGTTTTATGATTTTAGGAATTAGTAATATCACTTCCAGCATGTGACATAACTGAGATAAGAATTCCTAAATGCATTTGGAACAAACAACTCCGTGTTACTGAAAATAAGATCAGTTATGTGATTAAAATGAACGCAATCAAATTTGAAGCTCGAGGCGCTGCAGCTAAACAAACATATATCTAATCAGCAAATTATGTCCTTCTAAGGAACAGCATAATTTCAAAATGGAGAAAATACTTTGAAACTGTCTTCTTTAGGGAAGGAATGATTATGCAGCAATATTTACAGAGTCATAGAAAGGGAATTCGCGGGGATTTTCCCGAGCCATTCCCGCACGGCGCGGCTCAGGCTCCGGGACAAGGGCGACCCCTGGCGGGCAGGCGCCGCCATGGAAAGTGCGCCTGGAAAATCCCCGTGTCCTGGGAAAAGCCCGGCGGCCCCTTGGGAACTGGAGTGTTGGAGAAATTCTAATGTCGGCATCAGGGCAGGGACTTAGAGAACTGCGGAAGGGAAGAGGAAGAGGGAGAGGCAAGGGAACAGAAAAAGAAAAAGCAACAAGGAGAGCAAAAAATTTGATTTACCTGTTACATTTTATGCTTCCCTTTGATATTTGCACATACAAGCAGTTTCTTCTAAATTTTACAAGTTTGCAGAATCAAAGAATCGTTAGGGTTACAAGGGACGTCTGGAAATCACCCAGTCCAGCCCTCCTGCCCAAAGCAGTATCACCTGGAGCAGGTGACACCTGGAGCAGGTGCATCCAGGAGGGTTTTGAATGTCTCCAGAGAGGGATGGCCACCCCAGGAAACCTGTTTCAGTGCCCTGCAAGCTTTGACATAAACTTATTCCTCATGCTGAGGTAGAACTCTTTGTGGTTTATTTTATGGCCATTGCTCCTCGTTCTGTCACTATAAAGGGTCTGGCACATCCTCTTGGCACCACCTTTGTGATATTTATATGCATTAATGACTTCCTCTCTCAGTCTTCCCATCCCCAGACTGAGCATGCCCAGCTCCTGCAGTCTCTCCTCAGAACAGAGATGCTCCAGACCCCTCCTTATCCAGGCCTCTGCTGGACCCTCTCCAATAGCTCCATGTCTCTGCTGTACCAAGGAGCCCAGCCCTGGACACAGCACTCCAGGGGTGGCCTCACCAGGGCTGAGCAGAGGGAAAGGATTCCCTCCCTGACCTGCTGCCCATGCTCTTTCCAGTGCACCCTGTGATCCCACTGGCTCTCCTGGCTGCAGGACACACTGGCAGTTCATGGTCCATTGGTCACCACCAAGACTTGCTGGTCCTTCTCTGCAGAGCTGCTCCCAACAGATCGGCCCCCAGCCTGTGCTGATATTTGGGGCTGATCCTCCCCAGGTGCAGAACCCTACACTTGCCCTTGTTGAACCTCATTAAGTTTCTCTCTGCTCCATGCCCCAGCCTATGGAAGTCCCACAAAATGGCAGTACACCTTTCAGGTGAATCTGCCACTCCTCCAGTTCTGAATTTTCAGTAAACTTGCTTAAGGTGCCTTTTGACCCCTTTGTCCAAGGTTCTCTGTTACTCTTTCCTTTGAGGCATCTTAATTAAAATACCAATGATGTTATAAGGTAGTGACACTCTCCCAGAATTAAAAATGCATATTGTATTTTGTTTACAGGCTGACATGTTCTCAATTATACAGACAGACTCTGGAGGTCTTGAAATTTGCTGTGTTCAATGGGGATAGGAATGAAAATTATTTTTATTTTATTGTGCAGCTTACCTGTACCACAGTGCACAGGGAAATGGTATGCCTGCTTTCAGGACTGCCATCCACAAAGATGACCATGAGACTATATTCAAGTCCCTTGACACATGAAAACTATAAAGGTGTAAAACTTCTATAAATACATGAAAAGCTAAAAATACTTGATTGCCATGTCAGTTTAGTCCTAAAAGCATTTATTTGGAAATGACTTTTTTACTACTGATTTCTCCTCTTCCTCTCCCTCCTTCTCACTGTCCCTCAGAGTTCTTTCCTCCCTCCTCTCTCCCCCTTGCAGCATTTTCTCTCTTCTCACAGGCCTCCCCTGCAGCTCCACCACTGCCAGACCTGAACACCTGGGCCAAAGACACAGCTCTGCCTGTGCCAAAAGTCACTTCTCAGCGGCCTGCGAGACACAAGCAATGTTCTCACTTTGGGAGGGGAGTGCCAGAGAAAAGCAGGAGGGCTGTGTGCACAAGGCTGTCTCCCCGCACCCATCAAACTGTGTCCAGAGGTGGCTGAGCCTCCAGCTGTGGGTCAAGATCTGATGGTCAGAAATAAGTGACTCACTGGCCTCCACAGTCCTTTGAGTGTTTCAATTCATGGATCAATCCTCCTATAAAGAACAGCTTGAGGAAAAGACCCTATGATGGAACTTCTGATTTCAGCAGTTTTTTGAAGCAAGTTCAGAGGTATTCCAAGGCATGGGAAAGGATGCTGGGAGGAGGAGATGGTAAGAACACCACGAGGAGAGAAGACGAGGAAGTGCCAAGTGCCTAAGCACAAATGTAACCACAGCAGACATCAATGGGTGTGGTAAGACAGAGATAAAGGCAATCCTGCCTCTGATACATTGCAGCTATGTTAATTACCAAGGAGTGGGAACAGACTTGCCCTCGCTGCTGGGTGTGGTAACAGAGCGAGTTAGTGGCAGAGAGTCAGTTGGAGTCTGCTGGCTGAGCTGTGAGGACCAAGGATAGGAGATCATGTGAGTGACAGACAGGGTTAGGTGGCTGTGCCAGGGACAGGAAGCAGTAAGCCGGCACTACTGAAGGAAGAGAGGGAAAGGAGAGAAAGAGCCAGAGCTGTGGGGAGATGCCCACAGGATTGCTATATAGAAAAGGTATGAAAGATATCTAGATAACATGGTGCTGATACTTGAAGCCCCCTGAGGTTTTTAAGGAAGCACTTTGAGTGCAGTGCCTGTCTCGACTCTGACAAATGGGAGCACAAACTTCATCTCTGTGTTTCAGAGGGCAGATGGAGGCATCTCTCAACACAGTCTTGCCCAGACCCTCACAGACACAGGATTTCTCAAAGCAAATCAACAATTTTATTAACAGGTGGACAAGCAGGAAATCTCTTCTGCATCTCCTGGCAGGGGGGATCATCACAACTGGGACCATTTGCAGAGGCTTTGCAGGAAGCAGGGATTTGCACTCTTTGCCTCCTCAGGTGGGAGAAGAGGAAGCACGGCACATTCTGTGGCTGCTGCTCCCTGTGGCTGCAGTGGTATCAGCGGATCTTCCCCAGTGCCCAGCTCTGGTGGAAAAAGTGAAGAGGTTAGTCTCAGGGACATGAGCAGCAGGTTGTTGATGATGTTGTCCTTGCAGGTGTCAGGACTTTGTAGGCTCTGCCAGCTCTCATGGCTGGATGAAGCTGTCAGAACATTGTTTGTGGGAAGGACAAGGCAAAAGCAGTGAAGGTCCCTACCTTATCCAAGGGCTTGTGCTCCTCCATCTGCTCCTGGGTGCTGCAGGTGGTTTTCTTCTGGCTGTCACTGCCAGACCCAGCTCTCTTCTGACCACGAAGCAAGTAGATCCCAAAGAGCATGAGGATGATTTCGACACAGTTCCAGAACCACCACTGCTGGCAGACTGAGTGGAGCACGCTTTCCTGGGTGGGTCTGCTCTGCTCCTGCATCATCTGCTCCATCTTCTGCAGGCTGGCCATCTCCTGGCTGCGCTGCTCCTCATGCTGCCTCAGGACCTCTTCTGTGACCTTCACTGCTGGGAGATCCCCACTCAGTGCGTACTGGAAGATGCCTACTGCCATCAGGACTTTGGTGATGCTTCTAGCCATGGTCTGGAGGAGGAGGGAGAGAAGGGGCTCAACAGGGCTGAGTGATGGAGAGATGGTGGCTGGGGCAATGGGGGCAGGAGAAGGTTGAGGAAGTCCTCGGGGATGGTGGCACATCCCAACAGCCACTGGCTGTAGTTGGCAGCCCTGGGTACCTCTGTGCCTACCCTTCCCAAAACTATCTTCACAGCCCCTGCACCCTTTTCCCCAGCCTTAGAAGTTCCCCTGGATGCTGGTGCTTCTTGTCTGTCCCTCATCCTTCCCCCAGCCTGCCCCACTCCCTGCTGCCTCAAGCAGTGACACTGCCACATGAGGTATCTGGGCATGTGGCCCCCTCCTTTCACTTCGGAGACACTGGAGCCCCACAGCGACACCCTCCCCTGCCAGCTGGGGCTTTGGATGGAACTCCCATGGAGCCAGACTTTATGACCTTTGGAAGAAGGGGCAGCCACTCAGGAGCACTGCACAGCTGTCATGGGGTTTTGCAGGCAGAAAATCAGAAGGGCCAAAGCCCAAACAGAACTGAATCTGGTTATATATTAGCTGCCATATAAGAGAATAAGAATCTTTCTATGAATGCATTAGCAATAAAAGGAGGGCTCAGAAGAATCTCCATCCTTTACTGGATGGGGGTAAAATACAGTGAGAAAGAATGAGGAAGAGACTGTGATATTTAATGCCTTCTCTGCCTCAGTCTTTAGAGTAAGGCCAGTTGCTCTCGGTGTACCCAGGCCCCTGAACTGGAAAACAGAGATGAGGAGCAGGCAGGAAACAACAGCAGGGCACAGTGACCCAAGTGGGATGCAGGCACTGGTAAACTCAGCCCATGCTGGAAAATGACTGTCCTGCTGTTCACAGACAAACCAGGAGTTACTCCCAGCTGCCCAGTCACTTGAGTGATTTACAATCTTTCTCACCAGCCAAGTTATCTGGCCAGGCTGTTCTTCATGCTGGGTCAGAACCTCTGCCGTGGCCTTCACTGCCTGGGCATCTGCCCTCAGGGTGTACTGGAGGACGGCCAGCACCAGCAGGATTTTGGTGATTTTTCCAGCCATGGCCTGGAGGAGGGAGAGAAGGGGCTCAGTGGGGTCGGGTAGCAGGGAGAGGGAGCTGGGGCAGCAGGGGCAGGAAATGTAGGGCCAGGGACGGGCAATGTAGGGCCGGGGATGGGCAATGTAGGGCCCGGGGACGGGCAATGTAGGGCTGGGGACAGGCAATGTAGGGCCCGAGGTCGGGCATTTTAGGGCACGGGGCGGGCAATGTAGGGCCCAGGGACGGGCAATGTAGGGCCCGGGGATGGGCAATGTAGGGCCGGGGACGGGGCAATGTAGGGCCAGGGACGGGGCAATGTAGGGCCCAGGATGGGCAATGTAGGGCCTAGGGACGGGCAATGTAGGGCCCAGGGACGGGCAATGTAGGGCCTGGGCGTTGTAGGGCCCGGGGATGGGCAATGTAGGGCCGAAGGACAGGCAATGTAGGGCTCAGGGATGGGCAATGTAGGCCCAAGGATGGGCAATGTAGGCCCAAGGACAGGTGTTGTCAGGCCCGGGGACGGGGCAATGTAGAGCCCAAGGACAGGCAACGTAGGCCCAAGGATGGGTCAAAGGACAGGTGTTGCAGGGCCCAGGGACAGGGCACTGGCCCCAGCGGTGGCACCTGCCCTGCCCGAGGTGCTCCCCACAGCCCTGCAGCCTCTCCCCAGCCCTGAAGCTCCCCGGGCCCAGCCCGGCGCTGCCCCTGCCAGCCGCACTGAGCGCTGCCAGAGCCGCACTGAGCGCGGACACTGCGGCCTGCGCTGGGCCCCGCTGTCCCCTCTGAGGTCACAGACACCGCGGCCTGCGCTGGGCCCCGCTGTCCCCTCTGAGGTCACAGACACCGCGGCCTGCGCTGGGCCCCGCTGTCCCCTCTGAGGTCACAGACACTGCGGCTCCATGGCCGCACCCGCCCGCTGGAGAGGGCCTCGGGGGGACCTCGGATGGAGCCAGGGAACTTATGAGCTTTGGAGAAGAGGCAGCTGCTCAGGAGCACTGCACAGGAGCCTTCGTGGTGGTTGTGCAGGGAGAAAATCGGAAGTTTGGCCCTAAAAGATGATAAAACTATTTTCATAAGTACGTTGGTGACAAAAGGACGGCTCAAGAGAATCTCCAGCCTTTGGGGATGGGGGTTAACACAGAGACAAAGAAAGAGGAGGAAGATTTGAAGTATTTAATGTAAGGCTTGCTACCCTACCCTGATCTCCTCCCAGAACAAGATGACCCACTCAGCAGATGAGTCCTGATTCCCTGCAGTTTAGTAAAGCCTTTGACACTGTTTCCCACAAGATTCTCCTGGAGATGGCTCATGGGTGTGCTCCTTGCTGGGTCAAACACTGGCTGTGGGGACAGGCCCAGGGAGGGGTGGGGATGGAGTCACATCCAGCTGGGGACAGACACTGCGGTGGCACCCAGGGCTCTGCTTTGGGGCCAGTCCTGTGTTCTGAGGAGTGACTGAGGGAGATGGACATGTCTAGCCTGGAGAAACAGGGGCTTGGGGGGAGACCTTGTCACTTTACAATTGCCTATAAAGAGGTTTTAGGCAGGTGGGATGTGATGCCTTCTCCAAAGTAACAGGTGACTGGACAAAATGACATGGCCTGAAGTTGTGCTTGAGGAACACACTGATATCCTGGATATCAGGAAAACTTTCTTCACCAAAAATGTTATCAAGCATTAGAACAAGAAGAGCCCAGGGAAGAGTCACCGTCTCTGAAGGTAAATAAAATGCATTTAGATATTTAACTTAGGGACATGGTGTAGTGCTGGACTTGGCAGTCCTGGGTTAATGGTTGGATCTCAGGAGTTTTTCCAACCTAAATGATTCTTTGAGTCTGATTCTATTGTGTAGCCCTGGTTTGGTGCCTGAGATGTTTTGGTTTTCTGAAATTCTTTTCCCAAGAAATTTTCTGTAAACAAGAAAAGTGTTTTTGCAACTGTACTATGTTTTCATTCTTTTCCCTAGGAGGGACTCCTTGATCCCCTTGATTCCCTAGGTGGGACTCCCGCTGGTCTGACCAATGTGATGGAAGAAATTTGGTTTTGTTTCACCAACCAAACTGGTCTGTGTAAAATAGTATAAAAAGGAAAAAAAAAGAAAGCAGTAATTTTCAGCTATCTGAAGTCAGACTGTGTCACTGTGGTGTACAACAGCATCACTACGGTAGAAGTCTAATGTTGTAACTAGATTGGCAAATCCTCACCTGATTTTCGTTTGACAACTCCAGTAATTTTCCATATATCTTCCTGTTGTATGTATCTAAGTCAAAAAAACTCCAAACCACTGTGTGTCTTGTGTGGCTGCTGATTACTTTCAGAGTTTTTATTTCATTAACCAAAGTTTGTCCAAACAGACTTTAAGTCTGTCAAATTTATGTTAAGGCTGTCAGGATATGTGGCAAACAAAGGGAAAATGCCCTCAGAAACAACTATGATGCTGTGCACTGCTCTTCCATCTTCCATTTCCCCCTGCTATATTGTATTTTTGGTTTGTGTTGTCAGAGTGCCTAAAACAGTAAGTTTCAGCTTCCTAGACTGTACTGCAGTGCACATAATACAGATTAAATGTTTGCTCCTGGAATAAAAGTTACCTGATCAGGTGGTAGGGATACAGATTCCCAAATCAGAGAATCTCTTCTCACTTCTTGGCCAATGCTCTGCTGTGTGCCTTCAGTGTCTTTGGCAATTTCTCATTCACACGGTAGGGAGAGTAAGACGTGGTTTTCATCCTAAAGAGGAAGTTTGCTGTAAGAGGCTGAAATCCTGAAAGAGTTAATGTAAACCTGAAAGCATTCATGTCTCAAACACCAGTCAGAGGAGAAAAGGAATGTTACCATGCCAACGAGTTAAGGTGATATTAGGAAAGAGGGTCTTTGAGCCAGGATAGTGCTTTCTTGAGACCACCCTCCTTATCTTGGGTAACTATCTCTAAAACCAGATTTGGAGAGCACTGCAGTTGTGTCTTTGACAGGGGAATTGAAACTATGAGAAAACCCAACCCACTTCTGGAAAGCTTGAGAATAACAAAATGTGCCTGCACAAGGACTGTCCTGTAAATAGCTCTGCTGAGGGGGCTGTGTGCACCCAGCATCTCCAGGAACTGTACCAGAGATGGTGCTGGAACCCTGGGTTGTGACACGGATCCTTTACCTCTAATTTTCATATCTGTCCTTCTTCATTTCTTCCTCCCCTTAAAAGTTTAATGTGCTGCTACTACAGGCTGTGCAATGGAGTTTAACTCCATGATACTGCAGGCTGTTCAGAAATTTTAAGTTGTTGCTGACATGGACTGTTCAATATATGATAAGGTTTAAAAGTTTTAATTACTGCTTCCATAGCTAAAACTTTCTAATTGGTCGTTTGGCATTGTTTTGCCTTAATTTAGTCCAAGGGTATCCTGAACATCAGCTGTCTCAGAGGAGGCAGTCCAGGCCTGCCCTCTCCAAATCCAACATTTTGCTATCCAGAGCAGGAGGCCCAGGACCTCCCTCACAGGACCTAACAGCTGCTCAGGTGAAAAATATTCTGAAATCTTGCTGTGATTTTATTATATTTTAATTTCCCATGATAAAGAGCAGTAATATCTCTAAATTAAGAGTGAAATATTATTGAGACATCCAAAAGCAATATTTTAATTTTTGCAGGTCAAACTAGGGCTTATTTGACTTCCTCTGACTTGATGTTGAGCTTTTTCAAATGAGTTATAAATCTACCACTGTTTGTCTTTTTAACATCACTGAGTAATGGCTGAAGCAATCAAAGTATGAGATGTCACACTTATAGTTTATGTATTTATTGCAAGGAATGCAAAGATTGAGAATTAGAACTATAAATAAGCTTTAAATAAAATTTTACTTATAAATTCATAATATAACTTTTATATTTAATATAAATTTTATTTATCATGTTTGTCAAACATATACACCAATATGCACCCTGTCTGTTTAAAATTTAAAATGTAATAAATAAATGCAGCTACCCATTTGGAAAATGAGACAAAGGTAAACAAAAGAACCAAGATAAAATAATAATTTTCATTTTTTATGATTATTTAATTGCTCCAGAGTAATTCCTTTAGACATTGTTCCCTTCACATCCTCAGAGAGTGCAGTACATTTTTTCTGCTCACAGGCATAAGCTGAACAATTGAACCATCTTTTCATTCTGTGTAAGGGAGATTAATTATTATTTCTTCTTCGAGGAGAGCTCTGCATCCTATGGAGAAATTGTCAAAATGATCAAATTCAACAGCAGTTTAAAATATGTAACATAGCTCACCTGAAAAATATAAAATAATACTTTGCCATATTCCTATTTTTATTAATTGAAAGCTAGCTGAGAGTTTCTAATCACTCATGTTTTTCAAATTATTGATTTCTCACTGAAGTGGCCAAACAATTAAAATGCTGCAAATCAACTCAACCTCCCTGTATTTTAGACGACTGAAAAATGGAAATACATTTTGCTTTCAGGCACTTTTCATTACTTGATTAATAGACCTGATTTAGATTTGGCTCAGTGCTTGTTCTCTGTCAAACGACTGTTTACTCCCCACCCTTGCACAAGTTATGAAGCAAGGGCAAGCATCACCATTGCTGCTTGTTCCTGGTGAAGTAAACCTATTCTTTGGCCAGAATTAGGGCCTAAGCACACTTACAGCTGCCCTGCTGACAGAAAACATGAGTTTGAGTCATTATGTCAATTATTTTTCGGTATTTTTTATAAAATTGCCAGCCACAGTGAGAATTTTCAAGGCCAGGTTCTGCAGCAGTGTACATGGAAGTACACACACCTACTGCCTGCGATTCCTTTCTCACTCACTGCAAACCTTAGAGCTTAAATTGAGGCCAGCTCCCAATCATCTGCCATGTGCATTGTGCCAGGTGACCCCAAACTACCTTTTCAGTTCATAAAATATTCATTCAGTCCCAGCTGGGACTGTAAAATATGAATGCTTGGTTATGAGGTTGGTAGCATACCCTTTTCATTCTCTTATATATATGTATAAGTGAAATAGCTATACACCACTCACAAGCACAGCTATATGATAAATTAGTGCTCTAAAAACCCCTGAACTTCTCCATCTCACTCAGCTGGAAGCCCATTTGATGCTACAATCCTCTGTCTAATCCAAATGGTGGCCATTAGAAAAACTTTTCAGATTTTACCCTACCATAAATTCCTACCCTCTCCCTTCATATCCATCTGCCCTGTGGGAAATTTAAGTTCCTCCATATTACCTTCTCAGGGCATTCAATATTCCATGTTGGACAAGTATTTATTAATGCATTGCAATTCAGACAAAAAATGCAAGTGAACAAAGAGCTTTGGAGTCTCTGTGACTGTATATCCACTAGTTTAGAGAACTGCAGAATGCTCAGATATACAGCTTTAATCACAGAGGACCCTAGTGCATAGAAAAATACTTTAGGACACATTTGAGAAATTTTACCTGTCTTGATCTTGAATTTTCTTTCTCCTTTGTTTGACAGACAAGGATTAATACAAATCTTTGCACTTAGGGGGATTCAAATATTCAACTCCAAAAACACTGTCCATATATTCTGAAAAATATTTAAAATACAATTTTTCATTAGAAAATAATATACGCATCTATCTGCCCTAGATGTGTTTGTGTAAGTGCAAATTTGTGTCACAACATAGTGCTTGGGGCGATTTGCAATAATTGGGATGAATATTGTGTCTTTACAATCCAAACAACTGAACAAAAAATGCTCAGAATGCCTTGTGCTAAGAAGACCTAAATGAAAAGAAATGAGTTTACCTTGTAGGCCCAGGGCTGTGACATGAACAAAAAAATGACACAATGTCAGACTTTTTGCCAATTTGAGTTGGAACTATACCCATCACCTTTTAAAGAGAAAGGACCACAGTACTTTGTGAGCTGATTAAACTTTGCCATTTGGTCTTTACTGGCATCTGACTCATACAGTTCAACATATAAGGATTTGTTATGATTGATGCTTCTTTCCCAGTCCTGGGATTATGGTTGGTAGAAATCCTGCAGTGTTCATCCTCCCTTTGTTCTCTGTGAGCCAATACTGAAGTTTCAAGAGATCATTTACTTCCCAGGAACATACTTTTCAGTGAGGCAGTGTAATGGTGTATGGAATATCTGCTAGAGAGAGAAATCTCTCTCCTGTAATCTGAACTCTGTGTTTCTGAGGGAGGAGCCAGCAGACAAGAGGGAAAGAACAATTGTTAAATGAAAGCAAATTATAAGAAAATAAGCTAAAAAATAGTAGAGTCTTTGTGAAGGCAGGAAAAGGAAAATGAAGAGCAGAAGAAAGAAAAGAAGCTTCATTTGGCTGGCAGATAGACAGTGATGACTGTGCTCATCTCATAATTATGCAGCTAAGCAGGAGGTACATCAGTATGGATGTTGTTAGGGCTAAAAATCTTGTCTTGCATGTTCAGCTATATGCACACCACAGTTTGCACGCTCATATGGACAAGCACTTGAAGGGAAACACAATCTGCTATAATGCCTATCTGCTAGACAAAATGTGCATGATTAGTTCCATATGGCTTTTCTTTCTGAAACAGTAGAGTTCCAAAGTGAGGAAAGATTTCAAACAGAGGTGATGATGGATTTCAAAATTGCAGTTCAGTACTAAGCTTATGGGGGAGTATTGGCCTTCAGTGGGATTTAAATGCACATTAGTGTGCTTTGCTGAATAGGCATGTCCTTAAGCATCTCCTTAAAGACACATATGTAGACATATAAAGACATATAAATGCACATAGTAAGACAAGTACGTAGTAAGAGGTGATGTTGTTTTTGTGGGTTTTGAATCAACTTCCAAATGATTTGCTGCATGAAGCTTCCAGAGAAGATACCTGCAGTCTACATAAATCAGTATCTGTTTTTCAATGTAACATTTCCTTTCCTGCTGCGTTGCATTATCAAGTAGAAAAGTGCTAATGCTGTTCCTCTTCACACGGTCACATTTTGGAGACTGATACCGTACTTAACGGAAGGAGCTGCCTATTCTTGTATGTGCCTGTTCCTACCATTGCAGAGGAGAGAGTCCTTTAGGGGACAAATCCTCATGTTCCACTGCATTTTAATGTAACTCAACACTGACTTTTGAACAGCCCCTGACTTCTAGTTCCAGGTTAGAAAGGTTTCTAGGTGAAGTTTTTCTTTCTCCACACAGCAAAGGAAATGAAGTAGGTCAGTCTCCCAGTTCAGATGTCTAAATTAGCTGCCTGATTTTAAGTGCAGTTAGTAAGCTACATGAATAACATTTGTCAGACAGGATTTTTTAGGCGAGGTGGTTTCTATAGTCACTATTTGTCCCAAACGCAAGAAAGCAAACAAAGCTCCCTGTCCACTGTGGCTGTTTGCTTTCAGCAGCTGGGAGCACTTCAGCGGGCCCCCAGCAATGGGCTGTAGGGACCGAGAGCAGCAGCTGTGGCACAGCTGTTGTCAGCACCTGCCCTGCCGTGCCATCTGCACGGGTGACTTGGGGGGGTGACAGTCACTCTCCACGGAAGACAGGAAAATCAGGCTTCCAGCTGGGAATGTCCAAAAGCCAAACTGCTGAGCACAGGAGAGTTTTAAACTAGTCATTGAGAAACACCAAGGGAACTAAACACTGGCCTTTGATGTTTCCCTGGAGAAAGAGGGATTCAGTGTATGAAGTGTCTTGCCGGCTGTCTTCCATAACCAGGGATTACAAAACGTGCCCGGGAGGCTGATTCCCAAACCAGCATCACCCTTCCTGTCGTTTGAACAAACGGCTCTGCATTACAGGAAAAGCTGCCAGTTCACGGGGGGCACTTTGCACAGAGGTGATTGTCACCTCTTAATGAGCTCAGACTGCTCTGTAGTCAGAAGCGTGAACTTGGGAGAGCAGAAGAGAAGGGTCCCTGCAGGCGACTGGATCAGTGTCCTTGGCTGTAGGCACTTGGCCTGGGGAGGGGCACTGTGTGGTTCCTTAGGCTAGTGAGAAACTTCAGACACAGCACTTATAAAACAGAGAAAAATGCCCTAGAGTGTGAGCCGTAGTTCTGCCCCCAGAAAACCCAGGGCCCGCGGAGCCGCGGTCATGTCTGCTCCCTGCTGCTGCTGCAGCCCTGCCTTTCTCAGTGGCCCAAGAGTAGTGAGGACCATTCCCAGCCCAAATGCGCAGCACCTGATGTTCAGAGCATTTTTCTAATCTCAGGCAAGTGGAGGCTCAACTTTTTAGGGGTTAGACGAGTCTAGGATGTAGGTTTGGTGTTTCCCACAGCAGTGCTCTCTGTTATCGGTCAGAAGTAGGGCATGGTGTTTTGTGATAAAGTGTTTTCAAGTGAGCTCAAGGATAGTTCAGATTTGTGAAATGAATTCTGAATTTGGTCAGGCCCCAAACAGCCTCAGAAACTGAGTATAAGCCAAGCTGGTCAGCTCAGCTCAGCTCAGCCAGGGCCTGTGCTGTGCCTGTTTGTGCTGCAATAAGCTCTCAGGGGAGATTTTCCCTGGGCATTTGGGTGCATAAAACAAGAGATGCAGCATTTCCCTCAGCTCCTCACAGCAGGGTAGGACCAGGTCTTACCTTGATTCCTTCCCCACTGGGAGTGTTGTAAGCTGTTCCTCCTCCTCCACCACCCCAAGGTGTTTATGAGTAGCACAGCCTGCATGTGAACTATCTGAATGCAGGTTTTAGAAATTTTTATTTCATAATACAGAAATAAATGGCTCATTGTAATAAACAGGTATGATTCATGCTGACAAAACTGAAAGAGTAATCGATACTTAAAAATGTAACTTTTTAGAAGAAGAGGGAGGGGGAAGTTTCCCCCCTTCTCCAGCAGATGTTCAGTAGAAAAAAAGAAAAAGAGAAATTGAGATAAAAAGAGCTATATTTATCTAGGAGTCTGAAGAATCGGGAAAAATCCAGGAAAATGTTAATTATATTAAATTTATTGTTTTGGTGTTTTTAGTAAGGTAGTAGGATGTACAAATTTGGTATTTACTTACATAATATTGACCTAATACACTTGTGTAAACAAAAGGGTCATTTACAGGACAGTGAGGAAGACCACAGGCCTTCATCTCTGCCACCCCTGAAAATGAGGAGACCCCCGAAAATTAGGAGACCCCTAAAAAGGAGATGGTGGAGTATGTGCAGTGGAGGTGGAAATAGGCAGTGATGAGCCCAGTGATGTAAATTTTACTAATTGAAAATAGAAGGGAATGAGAGGTGACACACAGTATAAGAAGGTTAATTTTAGAACATTTTATTTGTATGGGGGACAGGAGACCAAATCCTGCTCCATACCCCGCAGGAATGTATCCCGCAGTATAAATTTGCTTTTGTATTATTATTTAGAACCAGTAACTTTTAAGCTGCTCCAATTAAACTTGTTGCTATATTTAATTTTGTTTGGAGGGTTTTTTTGGATTGGAAATTAAGCAGCACATTCATTTATAACATCATAACAAGGAATTTAACTGCTGTCGCTTTCTGTCTCCCTCAGAAGAGAAGGGAACTCCCTGACAGCTTCCTTTCATACCACCACGCAGCTCCAGTCCTTGAACAGGGCTTTTCACAATGTACATTTTGGATATAGACTCTTAAATTCTGCCTAAGCACCACTTTGCATATATAAACCTCTTTTTGGAACTGAGGATTAATCCATGTGCTCACTTTGTCACCTGCAAAATGGAGAATTTTCTTACCTGACAAGAAAAGTGAGACGATAAATATTTCAGAGACTATGAAGTACTCAGACAACTCAGTGAGGGTGACAAAAGTGCTTTGGCTAGACAGGAAAACGCTTCTTTAAAATTCCCAGAAGAGCAGGACAGAATAGAGATGAGATCCAGTGTTGTGGGAGGCAATTGCAGCACTCTGTGTGATAGATGGCATCATTCCCAGCGCAGTAAAATGGATCTCTATGTAGACTTTCATCCCTGGTACTGTCCCTTCACTCCTGGCATGGGCTCTGTGCCGCCAAATAGTGCTGTTCACCTCCTGCTCTTTAATTCTTGTTTGGGACATCAAGTCCTGCAGAAGGAGATTTGGGATAGGGGTGGTACTGTATTTATGCTGCGTATTGTTCTGATGTTACAGGACAATCTTTGCAATTCTTGCAGGGACATAGACTGGGAGCTGCGTCCTACAGAAATTCAGGAAGAGAAGATTTAGGGGGAAATGGACTTATTTGAGTAAATATTTACCACGGGCAGATCCCTAAACTCTCTCCCTCCAGGCAGGGCAGCCCTTGGCAGTCAGCTGGGGCCGCTGGAAGCCGTGAGTGACCCGGGGCGGCAGCTCCGGGCTCAGCTGCTGTTTTGCAGGCTCGTCCCACGAGAGGGCAATGCAGCAACATCCATCGCACCGCCTGCCTCACAGGAAAGGATCGACATCCGCACCCGGGGATCCCATGCCACAATATACTGGTGGTATTTATAGAAAGAGCGTTTACTCTTTTAAAGTGTTGCTTATAGCAGTAAAATGTAATCAGTCTGCATTAAACCTCATCTAGCAGAAGCTAATATGGCTCTCTGCTGCTAGGCAATCTAGGACACCTGAACATCCAAAGAAAACCATGGTTTTTTCTATATCTTGGACACTATCAGACAATTAAACTGGAGGCTCAGTGCTACAACTCATCCTCAGGGGGTACCCTATTTATCAGCTGTTTTAATAGGACTGACAGTTTGAGTACAATACTATAGGTTTGTGTGTTACTTTCATTGACCTTTATGCAATTAAATATCTTATTTTGTATCTCACCCTCGGCCCTGTAATCTCTTTTGTTTGGCTGACAAATGTCTGTGTCACCTCCTAACCTGGTTGATCCAAATGAGCTATTTGAAAGTGCCACTGACAGCAAATCACTGTGGTCTATAAAAGGTTTGTCTTTCCACTTGACTAGAAATTGCTTACCATGTGCTAAACACTGTTGATAACGCCAACCAAAAATGCTTTTTTCCCCCCAGATTTAATATTCTGTCTTATATTCCAAAAGACTGTGCATATGTTGCAGCTGTCTTACGGGAAGCATCTGAAATATTTTGTTCTGAGTGATTCAGTTATACACGAGTGATTTCCCTTTTCTTTGTATTACACACAAGTTACTGGCCAGCTGCAGGCTCTGGTAGTGATTTGCAGTGTCACCAGCCATTAGAAAGGGGAATGTAGAATCGTTAAGCACATCTTGACAGGTAAATGAGAGAAGAACCACATCAGCAATGCTGCAAGGAACGCTGGGGGAAGGAGAAAAAACATTCTTATAAACAACAGCTTAAAATAAGTGAATATGTAAGGTGAGATAAAGAACCTTGCCAGCTGTGAGTGCGCTGTTTGCAGCAGGATGAGCAGCAGATGAGGAGAGGAAAGCAGGGATGCAGGGAGGCCTGGCAGCACTGACTCCTCCAGTGTCAGCCTGCAGCCAGCTGTGCCAGCGTGAGCAGCAACAGAGCTGCAAGACCTGCCAGGCCCATGGCCACAAAAGGGTCAACATTTTTTGCATGGCACGGACATTACTGTGTGTGCTCCTCCCACATCTCTCGCTGTTTAATTGCTATAAGCAGTTGGGCAGCTCTGTGGAATGGAGGAATTAAGTAGCTTGATTAGTCACCCTTTGTGCAATTGTGGCTGGCGCACGTGTCCCTGCACAGCCCGTGTCAGGCAGAAGCATGAGGCTGTCATTACCCGTGAAGATGAGCTGCCACCCTCCCAGGTCAGGAGTGAGGATGGTGGAGAGCAGAGTCATTTATGTCACAGGGATTGCAGCACTGCTGGGGTGGAAAGGGGAGCGAGCCGTACAAGGTTGGAAAAAACTGTACTCAGAAAATTGCCTGGATGAAGAACTTCTGTATCGATGACGACAGATTGGTCCCTAATCATTCTGTCCCTGCTGTGAGAAGTGGCTGTGCTCGCATCATGAAAAATTAATTTACCCTCTGTTTTGTTTTGCCTTCCTTTTGGACACCACAGGTGGTCAGGGAGCACCGTTACCTCCCAAAACTTTTCTGCAGGCTGGAGAGACACTGTACTCTCATGAAGGAGACTGATGTGGTACCTTTCCTCACAAGGTGTATTTGAAAGGGTTCTTTAATAAGTCTGTAGTTTCCAAAGTGACTTTGGGAAAGACACCTGCAAGCTGTGCCCAGAAAAAGGTGAGGTGGGAGCAGTGCAGCCAAGGCTGGGCACAGCCCAGTGTGGAGGGCACTGAGCAGCTGCTGCTGGCTGCACAAATGGAACACACTCAGTGCTGCCAGGAGATAGAAAATATTTCTGATGAGAATACAAGGCAGATTAAAGCACAAGTGGAAATAGTCATGCATCATGGGTGCCAAAGGGGCAAAAGGCACACTGGGCCCAGGCTGGGGAGCCTGCCATGCTCCTGGTCTGCCCTGTCATGCCCCTGCAGAGGTGGCAGAAGGCAACAGGCAGCGCCAAAAAGAGGATCCTGCTGGTTCTGGGACCAAACCATTGCCCAGTCCTGGGCCAGGATGGCTGAGGCTCTCAGCCCCTGCCCAGGGCTGGCTCCACTAGGAAAAGCCAGTGAGGGAGAGCACTGGGGGCTTCTGTTCTGGTCTGGGGGCAGACCCTGATGTCCCAGCTTTGGCTGGCCATCCTGGGGTCTGTGGTGGTCCTTGGTCATGTTTCCCATCCTGGTGTTGCCCTGGGGCTGCTGTGGTGACAAGATCGCCTGGAGACCAGCATGACCATTTAAAGGTTCATTTTCTTTCCAGGAAAACAGTGCCCTTCTCCAGACTAAGTAGCGCAACTTTTCAGTATACCTCAGCACTAACAAACCACTGGATGGAAAATTTCCTTTATATCAACTAGATTTGCTTAATGGGAAAGGACATTACCATTGAGAAAAGCAGTTTTTCCAGCCCTCAGAACCAAATGCCAGCCAGCAACAAAAAAGAGAAAAGAGGGAAACATTATGGAAATTATAAAAAGTTCAGTGACTCTTTAAATGTGATTCTTTACTTGTGTTAAATATTTGACAGCAAATTGCAGTAGACTTTTAGGCAAAAATAAACTTGAGTGGACTTACAGGAAATGTTTCCTGCAAGACACATGTGTAAATGGGTCTACACAATTTTTATTAGAGCATCATAAAGAATAAAGTACAGGTTTAGTGTGACATGCAGTTTGTGAACAATTCACAAACCTCCAGTTAAATTTGAACACTGTGATGGATGTGCACATGCAGAGGTTGGATTTTGGATAATTGCCACTGTTTAACTGCTGAAAAAAAGACGAGAGGCAAAGCCTCAAGAATTTTGTCAGCTCAGCCACTTCCAAAGTGACCTCCCACTCACGCACAGTCCCATTCTCACAGCACGAGCTGCTGTGTGAAGCCACTGAAACATGCTGTTGACAAAGCACAAACAGGATCAGTTTCTGATTTAAGAAGTAGATAACACTAAAACAAAGCTAAGCTGAAACTTTAGCCAAATGAATAACTTTATAGGACAGGACTGGTTTTGTCTTGTGGCACGGGACAGAAACAGACTGCTCCAACTTCTTCCAGGTTTGTGCTCACAGCAGCAACCTGTGTGGATGGTGCTATCTGAAGTTTGCTGCAGTTAAAATACACTTCTTTAAATCACCCAACTTTCAATGTGCCTCTTCCCACTATCTGGTTAGGTAAATACATATTCTCAGTAGCTAAACATAAGCGATTTCACATTTTTATCTCTTATTTGATTACCACCTTTGCTTCAAGTTTTGCAGTGAGTATTCCACAGCAACCAGATGAATGACATGTTACAGAACTGGGGCACCAGGCACTACTGACTAATCACAGTTTCATTCATTATATTTTATATAATTTAACTGGCTGAATCAGCTTACCATTAAGGGAATTTGCAAACCATTTAAACCTTTTGCAGCCAAGTTCATGACAATTTCCTTTTCCCACAACCAAAGCTGTTTCCCCAGGTACCTGCACAGTTATTTCCTGCTTGGGATGTTTATCTGTTTCACAGGGAAGGTCTGTAATTTCACTGAGACAGATTGGCAGAGTTAAGCTCAATGGGAGCCTAACAGAGACCCCAGGTTCTGTAACCAATAGATTACATAATAGAGGTTTATTTCTTTTCACAAGAAATGACAAAACTAAACATTAACAGTCAGATTGACTTTCCTGTGGGGTCACTGTTCATTAAATTTCCCACTGCTTTTACAATCTGAGCTGCTACAGTCATTTAGCTTTTAGCTCAAGTCATTAAAGCAAGAAGATTGTTTCTTTATTACCTTGTGACCATTCTTCATTTTAATGACATTTTTCAACCTCTCATGCTAAAACTGGCAAACACTACTAACCCCCCCCCCCCCCCCAAAAAAAAACAAAAAAAAAACGAACAACCTGATGCTTTCTGTGGCTTAAACACAAACGAACCCAGCTGCTTCCATCCTTCTCATTTAATATCTGACAGGCACTGATTTGTGCCAGACAGGTAACCAGGTGCCTACTGGAAAGAGCTGGGTGAGGATGCAAACCTCCTTCACAGAAGCTGGTGGTGGATTCTGGCCAATCAACTCTGAAGGTGTTTTCCTGTGAAGCATCATTTTGTTGGGGGGGCTGCAGGATAGTGCCGAGTTTTGGCAGGTAAGAAACCAAGACTAGGAACTGGGCATGAGGTAGCTGAACAGAGCAGGACATGCCAGTGAGGGGTTTGACATGGGGAGTATGCACAGATGCCCTGCAGCACCACAGTGCTGTATTTGGACCAGAGAGTAATGTCTTCAACATCCCTGACATCTTTTGTCTTCTTTCCTCTTCCACAAGAGACTATTTTCACGGGTTGAAACAGTATCTCCCAGCTAGGACCTTGGAACTCTCTGGAAAGGACGGGGACCTATGGGGGGCAGGTTTTGGATTTCACATGCAGTTCTGACCGTTCAAAAAATGAAAGGCGACTTTTGGGAATACCCATATAAAAGCTGAAGCTGGGTAGGAGAGTTCTCCTCTTTCCCTCCTGTCCAGCAAGCAGGTAACACGTGGACAGTAACACGGACAGGCAGGGCCGGCCGTGTGTTGAGGCCACGGCGGGGATCCAGGCCAGTCATGGCAGGATCCTTCCCGTGCCCTTGGCTGCTGGCACCCCTGGCCTGGGAGGAGGGTAGGATCTTTTCCCCCCACACTCTACACTGGGCCTTAAGAGCAGCTGCCAGAAGCTCACACCATCAGATCCAGGGATGGAAGACATGTATCCATCAGCCTTCCCCCAAATGCATGGCTTTGGAACATTTGCAGCTGCCCGGCAGAGATCATCTGGCCACTAGAAGCCTAGGCAAGCTTTAACTCTTTCCTGACACAGATTGACACTTTAAAACCCTTCTCGGAGATGAAAGAAAAGGCCAAACTGGAGACATGTAAGGGGACAATGTGGAGATCTCAAGGTCAGTAAAGGAAGAGTGACTTTGAAGTGGTAGAGATGATGAGTTGCCTTGGTTCTAGGCTGAAAATCTATGGATTTTGGTAACAGGATAATCTTTTAAATGCTGGAAAATATAACTTGGGGACATGATTTGTGGATTTGAGCAAAGGTGTCTGTGATGAACTCAGTGAACATTTTTTGTGCTCTTATGAGAGGTTGAACAGAGAGAGGTGAGAAGAAGCCCTTTGCTAGTGAAGAGGTGAGAAGAAGCCCTTTGCTAGTGAAGAAGTGAGAAGACTATCTCTGTTCCCTGAGTTGAAAAAGATCCTTTGTTTTTTGAAACAGCTCATTTTTAAAAAGTACCACCCCAATTTGTGAAGTCCATGGCCCATAGGTAGTCATGGGAAAGGCTATGTGATATGGGAGGGTCCACAAATGCAGATTCTTCTGGGCGGGCTGCTTTTGGTAGAAGTTACCAAAAAACAGGAGCGACTTCTCTCTCTCAAAAACTGAAAGAAAGACTGTTTTATAAGTGTTACTGACCTTTGAGTTTTGAGTTTTGCCTCTTTACATTGTAGAAAATGAACGGTTTGTAGTGGGAAAAAAGGGTTAGAAATTAATTTGTGTTGGGTTTTTTTCCTTTTCTTATTTTCTTCTCATAGTGTATGTTAATAAAATCTATCTGCTTTTGCTTCTAAGTTAAGCCTGCTTTTGCCTTTTCCTCCCAAAATCCTATCTCTCAGTTAGCAAACAAATTTGGCAAATATAAAACCTCCACATAAATGGTGCCATGACTCAGATAAGCAAACCTAAACCACAACAACTATGCAGACTTTGGACAGATACCATCATAAAAGGTCATGCAAGTACATCAGAGAGGATTGGGAAAGAGAGCATAGAAAACAATAAGAAATTGTGGAGAAACACCCTGCAAGAGGTCCCATCCATCAAAGAATCACAGAATAAAATCACAGAACACCTTAGGTTGGAAGGGACCTCAAAGACGACCTAGTTCCAAACCCCCTGCCACAGGCAGGGACACCTATCACTACACCAGATTGCTCAGAGCTCCATCCAGTCTGGCCTTGAACACTTCCGAGGATGGGGCATCCACAGCTTCTCTGAACAACCTGTGCCAGGGCCTCACCACCCTCACAGTGAAGAACCTCTTCCTAGTATCTAATATAAACCTACTCTCCAGTTCAAACGTGAAAACTTTTTTTATTATTATTTCTTATTACGTAGATAAACCATAACATTTATAACTTTTCAACAAATATAATTAGTAACAAGTGTCATTACTCATCTTAATCACATTCAGTATCCACAGATTTCAGCAGCTACAAGGACATTCCTTTTTGGACCATTCTTTCATGTCACAGGTTGCTTATAAACACGAGGACCACAATATCAAATATTTGATGAGAGAAAAGAATAAGAGAACCCTCTTATCTTACATCACTCATTTCCCAAGGAATAAACCTTTTCTACACAAATTCTATGTTTATTACAATAATGTAATGCCTTCTTTTTCTGATAACACAGGGCTTATGTCTTAGATTTTACATTGTTTTGATGAAATATTGAACAAAACTCTTTCACGTTTGCCTCTTGCTCATCAGTTGTGACCTTTGAACTTTGTTTCCTATCACTGATTGATGGTGGAGCAACACAACCTGACAGCTTTCCTGTCTGCCCACTCCAAAAATGGAAAGCTGATAAAAGCAATAGATGAGATAGGAGGAGGCAAACATCTGTTAAATCAGTGTTCTGTGACTTAGAGAGGTTTTTTTGAGCCCTTAACTCAGCAGTCTATAACAGCTAAAGATGCCTAAACCAAAAAACACCTGGGGGAACTTCGCAGCTGAGCAACAGTGGGGGAAGGAGGCCGTGCAACATCTTAGGCTGTTCCCAACATTACAAGCTCCAATTATTTTTCTTTTCTAAATCCAGATTTATTCTTTGAGGCCATCACTAAAATGTTCTTTGTTTTTCCACTATGAAACAGATGGCATGAATGTGCCCTGCCATTTTATTGCTATGTTACAATTTCACCGTGTCATGCTCCAACCATTTGGTTTATTCAGTCCACAATAAAGCCTCCACTCTGCTGTGCTGCCAATGGATGCACTGAAAAAAATGGCAGCTAAAAAAGTTTCAAGTTGGCAAATCAATAATTCATTATTTGTCTCACACAGGTTTATTAGCGATAGAAACAAAGCTCAAGAACAGATAAAAGCCTGAAATGGTTACTTGAAAAAATGTAATGAGAATGGACTTGTGCACAACCACTGCATTTTTAATCTTTTTGGCTTTTAATATGTCTTTTTCAACATGATGAGATCAGACAAAATTGCTCACTTCTTTTCTCTGTAATACTGGTCGAACTATTGGCTGAAAGAATCTTTCTCAAGGTGAAAGAAAATTTCTGTTACAAATTTACCTTGGCACTGGCATGAATAAGAAAGAGTCTAATCTGTGAAGAGGTGTTCTGAAGAGTGTTCAAGAGGAACATGACTAAAGAGACTAAAGACTAAAGGAAAAAATCTGAAATACAGCAGGATTTAACTCCTTACAGTCCTTCATCAGTGCTTTTCAAGCCCAGCAAGAGTCAGCTGTTCAACAAATGTAATGGTTTACAGCCAGAGGCAGCTACAGGAACTTGCTACTCTCACCTTGGAGGGATTATCAAACCCAGGGAGGCTGGAGTTGATACCTGAATACAGAAACATTCATAGAAATCCACTCCCTTGATTCTTTAAGGTCAATATAGCAGGCCAAACACAATTGTTACTGACAGAGTCTTAAAAGGGAAATGACAAGAAAAACATTGCAACTCTCTTGGCTCTAGGGGACACTTTATCTTTATATGCCCTGTAGAGACAACCTTATTCACACCACCAAGGGAGCAGAGAGATGACTTCTAAAGATCCTAAGAAATGAAAACACCTATCAGGTGAGACAGTCACTGCAAGGTTGCTGGGATAACCTCACCATTCCTGCATGGCTCCCTTCACACCAAGCAGCCTCTGATTAACCCTCTCTGGAAGTTGACTCTTTCACACAGATTCCACCAGTGCCTGCCCTGGCTGATCCAGTTTAGCAGACCTGTAGCTCTGGTTGCTCTGCAGGGTGGCTGGTTCTGTGTGACCGGTTCAATATCCCCATTTTCATCTCCATGCTGTGGATTTGCTGAGTATCTTGATCCCAACCACAGCACCAAGGCAGGCCAAGGCAAAACAGAAAAGCACCTGCTAACTTGATCCAAATGTAGACAATAAACATATAAAGGTATCAAGAGACACATACATGAGCAAAGCCAAGGGCTTTGGAGGACTTTTAAACAACTACTACAAAAGTAATTATTTCAGTTGAACTGGCCTCTTCCTTTCCTTTTTATATGATTTTTGTAAGGAAAAATACAAGACTATTGTTTAATTGCACCACTTTCTTCAGATTTGGCCTTAAAAGAGACCTTTTAACATTTCTGAGTGCCCTTCAAATAATTAGATTTGCAAAACTCACCCTGTAGCATTCTATTAAAATTAGTTAACTCACCTGCCAGCAGTTTAAATAACAAAGTGAAGAACAGAATTTGTACCAGGCACTGGACAGCGATGGTGGGAACACTCTCAAGGTACCTTCACAGGATTTGTTTAACCTGCCTTCAAAGTCATGTTAAAAAAATGCAGCTTTTAGAACTTGTCCCAGAGAAATTAAAATTAAGGCAACACAAGTAAGAGTGACAGGGGCAGGACCTGGAAAAGTTCTGATGCTCCCCCAGCCTCCTTTGCAGCACAAATCCATCTGAGGTGCTGCTGGGATGTGGCACATGGAGGGAAGGGATGAGAGTGAGATCTCGGGGGTGTGTAATGCAGAACAGCCGCCTCAATTCCACAGGGAGCCATTGCAGTTCTCACAGCCCTGCCGTGCCTCACGTGGAGTGAGCAGTTCTTCCACAGCAGCTTTGGCCACGTGGAGCACGGTGCCACACGCGGGTCCTGAAGCTGAAAAAGGGCTGTGAACAGGGACAGTGCCTGCTCCTCAGAGTTATTAAATACTGCATGGTCACATGCAGCTGGCAGCAGGCAGAGGCTGCTCTGTGTCACACATCACAGCCTGTGCTCCACCACCACATATCTCTCCATGCTGGGCACCTCCAGGGAAAGGCAGCTCTCGGGTTTGATTCTCTGCTCACCTGAGATTTAGGCGTTTTAGAGTCTTTTGCCCTCTGAAGGCCCTGAGCCAGACACAAGAATGAAACGGAGTCTTAAGGTCTTGTTTTTCTTAGTTTCTCACGTTGTTTTTTAATTCTTATCTTACAGTGTTCTCTGTGCCCGGCCGAGGTGTTCTGCTGCTCGGACACAGGATGACTCCCCTTTGGATGAGAGGTTGCAGTCTTCTTATACAGATAATTACGTGTCTTATTTACAGTTATGTGCCAATACCTGTCACCTGTACTAACAGGGTCATCTCTACTCTGACCCAATCCCCTTAAACTACTTTGTGCCATCATCACAGCAGGAGATGGAGGCCAGAGAAGAAGAAGCAGCCAGGGCACTGCCCTAATTCCTCCTGGGCTCTGTGCCAGGCAACACCCCTGGACTGGCTCCAGACCCCCCTGTCCGGGATTCAAACCCTCTTGCTCGAGTCCCAAACCTCTCTGCCGAGGTCTGTGGCCTCCCAGGGCACCCAGAGGAATGTCCTGGACTCCAACAGGCGGCATCTCTGCCACCTCCCACCCTGCAATGCCTCCAGCACAGGTCAGTGCTCAGGCCAGCACAGCACAGTGCTGGGGACACACAGTGCCCTCCCAGCCTGAGGAGGCTCTGGGAAAGCAGAGGGAAGTGCCATGAGGAGGTGGGGGACACCAGGGCAGCCTCGTGCAGGATCTCACCTGTGACGTCTCGTGGAACAGGAGCATTTGTTCACTACCAACAACAGCAATCTCTTTAAAAGAAAGGATTATCAAAATGATGTTGACTATGAGCAGGTTACTAATTTGTCACTGTCACCAGCACAGAGGAGGTTCCAGATGAAAGGTCCACAGGCTGCACTTGGCTCTGAAATCTCATGTCAGACAACAAAGTGAACTCCACAGGCCTCCAACCTTTGCAAGCCTTGGCACACAAGAGCTGCTGGGAAAGGGCAGGCCAAGGGAAGTGAATGCTTTGGGGATGTGGGGCAGCACTACTCAGCTGCCTGGGGGGGATTTTGCACATCCCACAACAGGAGTCTGGGAAAAGGCCTTACACCTCCAATGTGGCTTTGGAGCACCCTTTCCAACACAAAATGGGCACCAAATATGGTGCAGGGAGTACTGGTGAAGTGAGATGACTTAGCCAGCCTCATCAAGGTAAACACAGGTAAAGGTAAATCTGGAAATCTCTGGACAAACGAGCAACGTGAGAGGATCTTTTTTTGGTCATGTTGCTAGGAGACATCACTGTAGTCATTCAGAAAACCATCAATTGCTGCTACTCAGGGTTTTTTTAAATAAACACTTCTATACTGAAGAGTATTTCAGTGAAGCTAAAATTGCTTATAGGATCATACCAGTTTTGGAGAAAAAAAAAAAAAAAAAAAGGCAACAAAACCTACACTGGTGAAGGTTTCTCAGGTTCCAGATGAAATCTGTGATTACACATAAAGTGTAATACCAAGGTTGGTGTCAACAGTATACAAAAAAAATCAAGAGAGCAGCTCAAAAGCTCAAACCCACACCACATGATAGCCCATAACAGCAATATACTGTCTGCTTTCCAACAATCCATAAGAAGTTAGTAAGTAAACTAAGTCTATGTTAAGTAGTTTAAATTCACTATACCCAGAGATCTGCATATAGTACAGAGAATTTCAAAGGATTTTGAAGCTTGAGAAAGATAAAGGCTGAAAGCTTAATCTAATATTCAAAGCTGCCTAATGCCCTGCAATGAAAGCAACACAAGTTCAAATCCTTGCTCCAGGGCTGTGGGTGAAGGTCAGGGTGACAGCCAGCCTTCCTCAGGGCCTGGGGGTTTGCTGACAGCTTGACACTGGGATCAGGATTTTGTGAACAGTTTTCAGGAAGTCAATGCCAGGTTATGCAGAACAGTAAATGCTGAAATCACAAAGCAATGTGCAGAGCAGAACGTCCCTTTTTAAAACATTCCTGCCAAAGGAGGAGATGGTAGTGCTTTCATGGAGACAAGCTGCCTGTGTGGAAAGGCTGGAAGGTAATGAAGGTGGAAGCACAGTTAGGCAAGAAAAGGGAAACTAAGCTACAAGTAACAGTTCATAAGGCTGAAAAAAATAATTGAAGAGAAAATAACATTAGATATTATTTTCAAAGCTTCATTTCTTCTAGAGTCTGCATAACAAAAGTATCAACTGTTAGGTACTTTGCTAAAGGAGCACGTGAAAGATTTTAAGGGGAGCAGAAAATGGAGGTATCATCATTCAGCACTTTTATTAAACAAAATGCAAAAACCAGCAAGCTAAGAGGAAAAACCTGACTCAACTCAGAAAAAGAAAAATGAAAAAAACCCAAAACATTCATGATTACATGTATATTTTACCTTCACCCATCTGTAAGGAAAACCCCATGGTTAGAATACAGTCATGAACAGAAAAGCAGACAGAACAAAAGCCTAAGTAAAACAAATAAAGGTAGTAATTCTAATAGTAAATGGCAATGAATTACTCATGCTAAGAGAGGTTAGGGGTACTAGCTGGGGAAAATGTCTGAGCTGGTCCCATCACCCTTGCTCTTCTCTGACAGGACCGTTTTTCAAAGAAAGTCCTGGCAAGCAATGCTGCCTTCAGGGGTTTTAATCTTGGAAACAACCCACATGAGGTGGCTGCCTTCAGACTGGTTGTGGAAAGGCCACAGGTGACAACAGACTGTGCCTCACCTTGTGTCACAGCAGGCTGACACCTGCCTCTGGTCCCAAACGCTGTGTTCACACCCTCAGCTCTTTGTCCAGCACTGAAATGCTGCCTGGCCTGCTGTGAGCAGAGCAGCAAGGTCAGGGGGCAGGGAAGCCTGGGTCTCAGAGCCGCTATGTACAGCTGTGTGTCACCAAACAACTCCAGTCCCTGTGCACAGCCAAGAGCAGCTGCTGCACCACTGCCAGTGGTAAGGGCTCAGTGAGAAAATAAAGAAAAATCAAACTGGGAGCCTCTGACCCATGGAATTGATCCAGGGTCTGTTGTGTGGGAACACACATCCCACACCACAGGCAAGGCCAGGGAGACAGTCTGGTACAGATTATTCCTTATGCAGAGATTTCATTGCTGGCAGTATCAAAATGAATTTTTTAAATACTTGTTTCCTTCTTGCTTTAAGCTCCTCAGCCAATCCCGGGAGCCACACAGTTAGATACAATGCTTCCAAGCGGAGAAGGAAACAGCAGGGCATTCTGAAAATTGTCATTTTGATTCTCAGGCTTTGTTTCTAAAGGGGAAAACAGCACAGCAGTCAGTGTGTCTTTACTGCAGGACACACAGAGAGAGGACAGGCAAAGAGAGCACAGGTCTAACGTTATAGCAAACATTTGCAGAGATCTAAACAGTAAGCAAGTCCTGTATAAAATGCTGTATATGTGCTGGAGATATCTGTATCTATCTATCTACAGATAGATAGATATGGTCAAGATAGCATAAGCAAGACCCTTCCTGCACTGACTTGTTACTTAGCATTCAATAACTCACTGCCAAATGAAAAATACAATTACTGAGATACCCCTGAAGAAGAAAAGTGTACTTCAACTTTCTGGCAAAATTCAAAGTTCAATTACCCTGTAGCAAATCAATCAAATGTGTGCACAGCAAGCAATGAAAAAGTACAGATGTCACCTCAGTGCTTTCAGCTGAACATGGTTTTCCTTCTTTTTAAAAATCAGCAAGTGGCACTAGGAGACATTTACAAAGCTCACATTATGCAGAAAATAAAAAGAAATCTATCAGTGTGATTTAGAGCAGCACAGCACAGCGCTCTGGGCACGAAAAACAGTAAATAATGAACATTCATCACCGGTAACCTGTGCAATGATCTGATTTTTATAGACACTGAGATTCATGACACCAGTTTGGCACCCCCATTCCCACATCCAGGCCTGAGGGCAGACGTGTCCTGAGCCACGTGCACAGGTCAGCCCGTGCTGATGGATGTGTGGCAGGACACAAACGTGTGTGTGCACAGCAAGCCCCTCCTAAGGCCGGGCAGAGCATCCTGTGTGGATGCTGCTGGTCTGGGATTAACAAATGAAGTCTTCCCAGGGGGAGCACGGGGCCACACTGCGCACTGACACTTTGGGAAGTCACTGCCTTTGCTGCTTCAAGTACCTTTCTCTGCCCTTTTGTTATGAGCAGCACAAAACTGCCCTTGAGTTCACATCTCTGAGACACAAACCTCGCCCTGGGCTCCTCCGGCCTCTCCCACAGACAATCCCAGGGACACTTCATCCTGATTACCAGACTGGGAAGGGATGACACACACTTTGTGTTGCCTGGAACGGAGACCTTCAGTTTCCAGCAGCGATCATTACACAAGGTTGGGTTCGGTTTTGTTCTCTGTTAATTCATCATTTCTAGAGCTGACACGAAATTTTGTAATCATTTTCAAGTGGCTGAAGGGAACTTTGAAGTTAAGTCTTCCAACTACAACATTTTTTGCTAGTTTCCTTTCCCTGAGCCCGTGACTTATTTAGCAATGGCTACAATGAGTATTCCGAGTTGAAAGAGACCAAAAAGGATCATTAAGTCCAACCCTTAAGTGAACAACCCACACAGGGACTGAACCCACAACTTTGGTGTTATTAACAAGATTCTAATCAAATGAGTTCATCTCAGTGTTAGATTTTTTTTTTTTTTTTTTTTTACATAGGAAACAATACAAATTCACAACTCTGATAAAAATTAAGGCTGAATTTAAAAACAATATTTGCCTATCCACAAACAAAATTATATTGGTATTTTATACCATCAAAACAACTGATTCATCAAACTGATTAAGTACATAGAAAAATGGAAATTAAAAGACTACTTCAATACATAAAGTTGATACTCACTGGTAGTTGTGTAAAATTGATATTTGAAAACAGTAGAGGCATCTTAAAAATTTTTATTGAGCATGTTGAAAAACAAATGTTACAAAAAATTTTCTATAAACAGGCAAAAATGTTTAAATAGGATAATTTAACGTAAACCAAACCCCTTTAAAATATACAATACTGTAATCAGAGGTTATTTACATCCAGTGAAGAGAGAACAACCTTCACTAATGTTAATATCATCTAAGCAAATCATTAATTTCCATAATTTTTTAAAACAGTGCCGCCTTTAGGTTAGTTTTAGTAGCTAAATCATTTCAGTCCTAATACAAGATGAAATTCAATGTTACATTCAGAAGAGGGAAAGGCAATATCCAGCCTATTCATATCATCAGTCGAGACAGCACTGGCATTCAGAGTTGCAAAACCTTAGAGAGGTACAACAATAAATTGGTATTTTTTGCATGGCAATACAATTACAGGATAGGTAAAACAACAAGGAAAAAAAAAAGCTGTAAAAAACCCCAGTACAAATAAAATTTTATTTTTCAATCAGGTTAGAAAAGCAAACCACAAGATTAAGCTATTTTCCCACATCTCACAAAACAGAACAAACCATTTGTAAATTGACACTATTCCACCATGGAGAAAACTCTTCATGTTTTAGAGGAAATGCATTTGCACAACTGTCCCACACAGGTTTTGTTTAAATATTAAATTTATTCACCAAGACATAAATTTATAGCCCACAGTGGCTTTCATACTCATGTACTCATGGAAAAGGCATTGTCCAATTAATTCAACTCATAGATCACTTTTAAGTTTTTGGTTGTGACTTATTTTGGAATGGCAAGCATCGATTTTGGATTGCACATAAAAGTATCTACAGGACACAGTAACAGGATAAAATAACATACTCAACTTAGGAGCCAGAAACAAACCCTTTCAAAGTGGTAGTGGAATAGAGAGTGAAGAAAACACAGACAAAAGGGAAAAGCAGCTCATCTCTAAACTACTAAAGTGGACTGCTCATGTTCAGGGAATGATGACAGCTGCTTAACAACCTAATGTGACATGGGTGATCTCCATGCATTTCCTACAGGAAAGTCCTAGATCCTGACAAGGAAGTTACTGCTAAAACTGCTATCTGTGCTGGCAGGCACAGGAGGTGCCAATATGGCACAGACACTGAAGTTCCAGCTGTTTCTGAGGTGGCTCCTGCACGCTGGGATGAGGCACTTTGTTCTGGTGAATCTGCCCAAAGCAGTGTATTTATTAACTCTTGCTCAGTATGAAAGGAGCTTTAACTTCCACAAGAGGCAATTCAGGATTCACAAGAGCTAAAACCACTTCAAAAGAAAAGGTCTGACAGTCCACAAACAAAACCCAGGCAACTTTATTACAAGTGTCCAAAACATACGGTACTTATCTGCTTATCTTAATATATCTATTATATATAATGAATATGAGTTGCAGTTTTGACAGGGAAGGCAGGAGTTGGCCAGTAGCTCATCTCCAATACAACTTGCCTCAGCAGCTGAAGATCCTCAGCAGGCAATATGGCAACCTACTCTTTGCCAAAAGTGAGAACTCCTGCCCCCACTTGTCGATAAGTTGGATCATATTCTTATCAAAGCGTGCATTTACACACTCATCTACAACCACCCATTTCCTTCCAGTCTCCTTCCCTAAAACTCCTTTGGGAACAGTTGGGCCAAGCCCCTATGAGAGGGACATGAAGAGCAATTTCAAACACATGGCACTGGTATTTCATTTGGGCTGTCTGACACAAGATAGTTTGGGTTTCTGTTGTAAGAAAGCCAACATAGCCTAATTTAGTCCTTCAGGGCTCAACACATTTCAGTTGGTGTTAATTGATTAGTAGAACACAGAACAGTACTAAGCTAATGCCACGCTATTTGGTGTGGGAAGAAAGAAAACTGAAACTTAATACTCAGAAATTAAACTGAGCAATTATCCTTTACAGCAACCTGTGAAAGAAGAAGCACCACTCTAGAATCCGTACCACCTAAACCAAGTGGATGAAATTCTGTACAAGCCTGTATGTAACTTGCATCCATCTCTTCAGTCTCAAAAATTCACTCCACACTAATGCTTGGGGTTATGCCTGCATGTTCTTAGAATTCCTTGTTGGAATGGATAAGCAATGAACTTATTTGTAGTTGAAAAAAGGTATTTATATTCTCTGCTAAGAATTTCCACAGGCACCAGCACGAGGTGCACACAAGGTACGTGTCAGTAGGCAAGGGAGTATCAGAACTTGAGGGAAGAGGTTTATAGCTGGCAAAGCCTTGAGGAAGGTTTTCATAGTTGGGGAAAAAAAGGAAGTCACAAACAGTGAATTCCTTTCCTTTCCCTCCCTTTAAAAAGGAAAGTAATGCCTTTGGGTGTATGTGCCTAGAGATTACATCTTGGTCCCAGTGAAAATCACAGTAGGAAGTCCAAGATGAGGATTTTATCCACTCTTGAGAACTTCACTATTAATGTTGCACGAACTTTCAAGTTCTGAAGTTAACATATGCACACTTCTCACCTCTAGAATACAAAAGTAAAACCAGACAGGAAAACAAGAAAGGCAGAACACAGACAAAAACTTACATCATTAAATGCATCAATTAGTGTCTTGAATTGTCAGCTTTTTTTCAGAATTTTGAGCTCTAACAGCAAAAGCTTTAGAATACACCTCTCCTGCTAGGACTCTGGAATTATTGCTCTTACACCAGCATTCTCTACATGAGATCTGGTTTGAACATAAAGGCTCCCAGCCTCCTGAGAGCCAGGAGAGGGTGCAGCATGTAACAAAAATCCAAGTGAAAAACAGGAACCAATCAGAAAAGAGGCAATACTGCAAAATCAGTCCCCTCTAGTGTAAATAACTATTAAAATGTTGCTTAAGGATTCCCTATTGCAGGGAATTCTGACAGTCTACAGTAAGAAAGGGGAGGGGGATTCCACAAATCTTCTGGGGAATGTAGACAGTGTTTGGAACAAAACAAGTGACATCCTTCAAAACAGAGGTACTTTTGAGAAGTATGACAGAGCACCACATCTGTATCTGCACTACATTATCAAGGCAGATTCCTTATCTTTTAAAACATTCGATGGGGAAAAAAAAATCCCAAACCCAAAGAAGGAGTGAACCTAAAAAAGGTGAAATTCATTGTATACAAGTCCGTTTAATTACAGAAATGCATAATAAGCCAAGATAAAGTGCTACAAAATGATTAATGATTTTTAAAAGGTCCATGGCATTCTTCTTGTTTTACTTAGTACTGGTGACAATGGGGGTTAGTGCAATGGCATTGGCTGAACTGGAATTCACAATGTCTTCGTATTGTGGGGGTGGATCTAAATGTTGCTCAGTTTCGCTTCTTCTCACACTGATTTCCCCAGTGGCTTCCTCATAGGAAGGAGGAGGATCACAGTTTGAGAGCCTCGTGGATATTGAGTCTGACTGTGCATCCGAATAGCTCAGACCTCCTGGAGAGAGCCCACTGACTTCATACATTTCCTCCTGTGGGGAATGAACAATGCTGAGGGGCGGCGGGAGGGGCCCTCTGCCGTCAGCACCATCGCCCAGCGCTCCGTGGGCTCCCCTGTGCACGTACACCGACTGCCTGCGCATTTTCTTTTTGAACAGGCACCTCCAGATGACAAAAATGACAATGAGGATAATAAAAAGGCCAATGATTAATGGGAATGCAAGGTAAAATGAATACCAGCTATGTCCTGTGTTACTTTCTCCCTGGAGTCCGTTTTTGTAGACTTTCCAGAACTCCTTCTAGAAGAGCAAGACACAACATGTCAGAAACTATAACACAGTTAATAAAGAAACAAGCAATGTAAGCAAGTTGTTTTAAAGAATGAGGAGAAAAACAAAAGGCATTTCAAATACTGATGATTAAAATAAGAACTGGCATGGATAAGCACACGCAAACTTTCAATTTTTCTTCTCCTGTGATTAGTGATACAAAAGGGATTTGGTTTTGCAAACAAACTCCTCACCACCTCTAACATTCTCATATCTGCACTCAGTGTTTACAAACATGCAGCAGAGACAGGACTAAACAATAATACACTCAGAAAAGAAAAAAACCCAACCACAAAACAAACTAGGAAAGAAGTATCTGAAAAGCCCCTGCCTAATCAGCATGCACATCAGCCATCCAGTGGATCAGAATCTGTCAGCACCACTCAAGGTACAAGTTTAGTTTGTTTTAAAATGCCAATAACAAACTAGTACAATTTAATATGGAAACACTGGCTCGCACTGACAGACCACTTTGGCAAAGCACAACTATGCTGCACTGTCTTATCATAATTTAGACATGCCCCACCCTCTGGCTCATACAGCAATTGCTGCCAGCCTATTTTGAGTTGATCCAGATACTCTGTTTACAGTTAAAAATAGCTCCATAACTATGAGTCTATTACACAGGTTATGTTCTAGAAACCTTGACAAGAGAGCTACAGATAAATGGAATATAAAGTGAAAACATGAACAAACGAAAACAAAGATGAAGAGGGACATCAATACTTGAAAATCCTCTTTGCTGTATTAATATGAGCAAGTGGGAGCACAAATACCATGTTACCATCCAATTTCTTCTGCTGTGAATGCTGTGAAGAAACAGCACAAAAGAAAAGTATACCCTGTGTCAAGAAAGTAGCCATCCTCACCTGTAATGTTTCTCCTACTACGAAACACTTGGAGTTTTATAGTCATCATTTATTGTATTTTAGTATATTGTAGTATAATTTAAAAACGCAACCCCTCAAAAACTGCAATTAGTGACACCCCCTAAGCCCATGTCCGAATCTCTGAACTCTAGTTTTCTTTTAAAATGCACAGACTTGACCCCCTCATCCTCCTGCCAGCATCACATTAATTTTAAATGACAACACACATTTCACGCAACTATTTATAAAATAGTCACCAGGTAGAATTGGAATTGTCATTGCTCAGTTGTTAGTAAATGATTTATTTAGGTTGCAGACTGACTTTGTGCACAGACAAAGCAGACCCACATTTTTTATTTAGTTCAGGCCTGCTGCCACATGATGAGCATTAAGCAGAAAATGCCACCAAACTGACCCCAGAGGCAGCTTGAATCCAGAAGCAGCACAATTCCGCTAGCATGGAGGTCAAGCTTTTCCTGTCAAAAGCAGGACCAGGACACCATGGGCAAAACACACAGTTATCAACACTCGTGGATCAGAATTTACTCAGGTTCAGCAATGCCATCTACATGCAACAATTGACTTTACTCCTGTAAACTTTCTTCTCCAAAGCTAAATTCTTTTGCTCTTACATCTATGTGCAAATTAAAAAACCAAAACAATTTCAGCTCCTACATCAATCCAGGATCAGGCATTTTCCCTACATTTTTAAGGCTTGATACCACAATGCCCTTCTTTGATGAGAACCCAGGTCCACAAGACCTAAGCTGTGTCAGGTGACATTGGCTACAAGCAAAGCAAGAAAGACTGGAAAGATGGACTCTAAATACTTCTCTACAAGGGCTCTCTTTGGCATGTGCTCCACAGTGAACCCCAAACCAACTATTCATAGTTTAGAAAAATGTATTTTGGGGGGAACTAACACTGAAAAATGACATTAGCTTACAACTGAGGGCTTTTGGCATCTCTGCGTGATAAAACCTGGCAGAACCAAATACCTCATCCTCTCCCCAAGAGACTTACCAGGCAATTAAGAATACCTATTACTTTTCCATCTGGTTAGAATACAGCTAACTAGATTACATAGTAGAATAAATAATATATTAACTAAAAAAAGCAGAGAAGGATTAATTAGGATTATGAAATGCTGCTGTACATACTGGAATCAAACTTCCCTCATCACTGTTCTGTGACCTCAATGGCAGCAAAGAAATAAAATTTTACAGTGTTTGTTTTTAAGACCAAAGATTTAATGAAAGTCATTAAATATGCTGCGCAAGGATATGTCATTTTAAAGACTGTCTGGAGAAGAAAGGTAGTTTTGATGAAAAAGAAGAAATCACACTTCTTCCCTAACAATCTATTATGTGTTGCAGACTGCAGAGGAAATGCACCTTCTCCAAGAAAAGGGTAGCAAGTAGTAGCAGGTATTTGAATATTATTTCCCTGTTACTTCTAGGTCAGATCTATCTGCTGTAGAAAATGTCTCTGTATCTTCAGAAAGCTGAAACAGCATCTCTCCTTGGCACTCTGCTACTCAGCAAAGCAGCAGAAAATCTGCTCTGTTCTCCCAGAGTGGCAGGCACTTAGTGCAGAACAGGGTGTGTTGCGTTGGGGATGTTTGACTTGGTGATGTGACCAGACAGATGCATAAAGAGCTTAAAATAAGAGTTTAAACTGCCTTAAGGATGAAAGTAGTTTAATGTCCTCTTTCATTTACATGCAAAGCAAAGCAAATTCAAGACAGTTTAGACACTCCCCACTCTCTGGCCAGAAACTACTCACAGAGACAGAGAATACAGTTCTGCACATGGACGAAAAACACTGAGAAAGAAACACTTGCTTAGTCATTAAAAAAATATAAATCTTTAAATGCTTTTCTTCATGGGGGGGAAAAGAAAAAAAAAAAAAACACCAAAAATAACCAATCAAAAAACCAACTCCACAAAATCCCACAAAAAATAAAGTTGTTAGCATACTAGATCCCGGGTTCCCAGCTTGCATTTGTACAAGTCAGCTCTCCAAGAGAAGCACAAAGATTTTTAGCTCCAGACTGCCACAATTGACAGGAACTGCAGGAAATTCATCCTCCAGGTCTGAGTTGCACAGCTGCCAAGCTCCCCCCCTCTGCTCTGCCACCCCACGATTACGCTGCAAAGTAAAGGGATGATGCAGGAGGAATACAAGACATCTGGTCAGAGTCAAATCCTGCCCAACAAAGCCACAGACAACTTAGATGAGTTTGCACAGTGTGAGGATTTGTACAAACTGCTGTTTGTAAAAAACCTTACTGTTTGAAATAGACCGAGAGTGGATAATTGAAAATTTACAAAGTATCTGTAAAATTCATACAGAAAGTTAGAGTAATTTATAAGCTGGAAAACTAACAGCACAAACATCCCTCCCACAATTGCTGGTCTCTTTAACTAACAGAAAGGACTTTCTGCTTGGCAAAATTACTAACTTGTGATTAATGAAAAGGAGACTTCGGTAATCATTTATCCCTGAGTGCTATACAACTGGGAATACCAGGTGTAAAAGCCTTTTAAGGCTGAAAAACTCAAGCAGGCCACAGAATCAGATAACTGCAATGGAAAAGACTCAGAAAACATCTAACATATATTCCTGCCAAGAACAATTTTTCTGAATGTACCTTAGTGCTTTGGGAAATCTAGTTTGGAATAATGAAAAGGAATTCTCAAAGGCATCTCAAAGACAGTTACAGCAAAACTTTCCAGAATTCTGTTTCCCTTTCATTTTTAATACTTCTCAGAAGAGAGTCAGTATCAGTTAGCTGGATCAGAATGCTGGATCAAAGAAAGGATTCACAAGGAAGTCAAGACTCACACTCTCTTGAGAATTTCAGGGGAGGCTTTTACTACATTTTTGGAGCATTGTCATCCTCAAATGATTCCTTGTCAATTGCCTGACTTGTTTTAAAGGTGCATTGATAACAAGCCAGTCAGAAGACTGCTTGGTATGGGCCAGGCAGAGGGTGAGCACAGAGCAATAAGGGGAAGTGAGTGCACCTGCTACATTCTTCCCTTCTGGTCTGCCCCCAGTTTGAATTAGCAGGAAAAGATTCACATCTTCTCTTATGAGTATTTATCCAGCATCCATAATTACACACAGAACGACACTGGAAGTCTTACTTGATCACATCACTTTAGATCTGGTGTTTTGAGTTCTTTGCTAAGCTTTTTAGCAGTAGTTTGTTTTGCTTGCAACAAAGAGAACTTGGCAATTTTTGTAATATTGAAAATTTACTGGAAATTTGCAACAGGAACAAAAATCTGTGACTTCCAGGATTTAAAATATTCATGCATTTTAATTAAAAAAATGAGTTAATGGAAATTACTATCAGTGCATCACACTCAGATAGTTCACAGAGTAACCTCAGAATAAATCTTTGAGCATCCTAACAACCTCTGACACCTGACCAGTGAGCACATGCAGTGCTGCCTGCAGGCTACAGGCACCACCAATAAACAGCTTTACAAGATCACACCTAGGGCTCACTTTATCTGTGAACTTCTCTCTGACAGTAAACATTAGAGACTGCTGAAAGAGTTCAAACACAAGCAGGCAGGGATACTCTCCCAGATTCCACATATCTTTATCTCAAGAACTTCCATTAGCCAAAGTTGATTCCTTTTAATTAAGGGTTCCAGACTGATTTATTGTCCCTTCATTTACATCACTGTTCTCTGAACTTGTACAAGCTTTTAGGATCTGAGTCATCCTGTCCACAGCTCCATTAGCTGTGGTGAGGAGAGACTTCTATCTGCTTTGAACCTGAACATTTCCAGTTTCCTTTGAGGCCCTCTTAGCTCTGCTATCAGAAGGATGGCAAGTGATTGACCTCAGCTCAGCCTTCATCTCACAGACATCATCACATATTCTCTGATACAATTATTTTATGATCTATTGTTGCTTTACAAGTCTTTGTATCCATATCTTTGATCAATTGTCACACTTCTCTGGTCCTTCCTCAGCAACTAATTTGCCTTTAAGAAGATAGGGAGATGAGAGTTGTCCACACTCAAGATGTGGGTAAGCTCTTTATTTTGATCCCCATTCCTTTACTTTAGATTCTTAGAACTCAGGGGGGGTTCGTTTTGGCTTTGTTTGACTACTCAGCATTAAAGTGAAGTCTTCATAGATTGAAATTCAGATCTTGTTCCTGAATTCTGTTCAGAGCCAATCATATATTACAATGAATGTTCCAAATTCCTCCACATGCATTACATTTGTCAACACAGAATTTCATATTCTATTTTACCCACAAAGTTCTAGAAATTCTGCCCTGTTGGCTCTAGCCTAACATCATAGTTTCATCTTTATAACTAAATTTAAAGTTTTAAATAACAATTCTGAATCTGTCAAAATTCCCAAGCCTTGGAAATACTGAATGGCATGTATGCACACTTGACATACACAATGCTAATTAAAAATTCATGCACCAAAAATATCTTGAGGGAACTCGATATTCTTTCATTATTCTAATATTACAAATCTGCACGTTGCAGACCTGCCCAGAAGCAGGCAGACAAGATAAAAAATACAAAGACAGAGATTAGACAAAAAGTTATCATGAGATAAATAAGCTACAGCCCCTATCTGAATTCCAGTCTATGTACACTATGAAAGCTTTGATCCTGTGTTTCTCTGAATATACTGTATCATGTTCCCAGTCTACTTCATCCATTCCCTTCCCCTGGGCCACAGATGTTAAGTATTACTAAGTGGCTGTGTGGATGGATACTGCTGGGGGACAATGCACTAAATAAAGCCCAAGTAAATGAGGCTGGTCAGGCATCACTGCACATTAGCAGAGCTTGGCCCATTAGCAACTCCCCACAGCAGAAAACAGCAGCCAGGGAAAAGGGATACAGTTGTGTAAATGGATAAAAGGTCAGGACTTTTTGGAAGCTCCTTCACCACTTGTGGTAGAAAAGAAATGTAATTATTTCTGTTTTACTACTTCCCAAATACCTCTGCAAGGGAAATGCTAATTACCATAGCATAAAATGTTCCTAAATGGGAGATAGAAGCTGAGAGACAACAGGTTTAGGTTATGTTCTCTCTAGTGACTGGAACAAAAAGCAGAAGTGATAATGTGGTAGAATTTTATACAAGTTATCTCATTGTACACATTATTTTTAATTACACAGTAAGCTATCATTAGGAATAGTCACACCAAATCAAGTTTGGAATGAAAAAACTTGTGTACAGACACTTTACAGCTTCAGAAAGAAGCAGCTTTGGAGAGAAATTACATGTGCTACAACTTCATTTTAATAAATCAGCAAATTCTCATGCCAGCCTTTTCCATCTCTCCAAAAAAAAGATGCTAAGAATTTAAAATGTCCAGTATGCCTTAAGACTGTTATTTTTCGATGTTGAGCTCAGCCATTAAAGAGTGGAATGTGTCACCTCTGTAAATTTCAGAAGAAATCTTTGAAGGCTCTCTGTGCTACTTTGGCCACTAAATCACAATTTCCCTGTGCAAAAACCAAATCTAATGCAATGCTGGAAAACAAGCACTCAGAACATCCAGAAGTTTAGTGCAAATACACCCCACCCATCTTTACATACACAGCAAAACATACCGTTTTTTCCTCATTTTCAAATGCTTCTCTTGCTTCTTCATAGCTACAGATTTCTTCTCTGCATTCATGTTCTATGTCACCTTGCTTTATTTCTTCCAGAAAAGTGTTGGCTCTTGGGTATCTTTTTAACACAGAGTTGGCTTTGTCCTCTGTTAAGAACACTGAATAAGAAGAGGAGAGTCAACAAAGGTCACTCTAAAATAGGCACCCAAAACTCATGCTAGAATTGCTCCAAGAAAATACGCCTTTGAGAAAAAGTTTTTTCAAAGTCTTCCCCTTTATTTGATATGATAAAAGCCTTTCCTAGTTCTGCTCACTGTGGTAAATAGTTGGGCCTACAATTTCAGTGGTTATTGCTAAAATGTCAGATGCACAGACCTCAATTCAGCATCATAGTCATGTGTGATGAAACAAGACTGAAGCTGGTACCCAAGCAGAGTCATTGGAAGAGACAGACACATGATCAGCTCAAGTTGACACAGAACAAACAAATCCTGCTTGTCAATATCCAAAATTATATTTGCAACTGCCTGAGGGTGTCACAGCCAGAATGCTCTGAAGTTTTTGATATAAATATTTATGACTTTTACCCAGAGTCACAAACACCAGAGAGCTGCATTTATCAATGTTTAAATCTGTAAGTTTTCATAAGCAACTTTGAAGCAGACTTGCTCCCTTCACTCCAGAACTCTTAACCATGAAATGGGTGCTCTTTTAAGGGTGTGGGGAAGTAGCCTCTTTTCTTTTTTTTTTTGCACCATACAGAAAACGTCACCTTATTCAATGAATCAAATTAAACAATCCTAAAAGGCAACCAATGTTCTGACATAGGTATCCTTCATTGCTTTCCTTAGTTTGCTGTACAAGGAGGAGAGCTAGAAGCAATCTCTTTTCTTCTGATGTTCCAGCTTTCCATCAAACTCTCTGACCCACTGATTTTTACATATGCAGTAACTGGGAGCACTTTGAAAGCCATCAGCCTGAATTACCCAGGAGGTACATCTGCAGTGCATGAGGCAGGAATTCTCCAGGTTTTTCAGGTCAGGAAGCAGGAACATCAAGTCAGTGCTACGCTGCTCTTGGGCTTTGAGTGCCAGCAAGAGGGGATAATGATTCAATGCACTGCCACACTACTGCAGCTGTAGCATTTTCTTGGCCTATGCAATCATTTGTGCGTTGCTTCATTTGCAGTTAGTCTGAAGGTTTTTTTTTTTTTTTTCCCTAAATCGTCTGACTTTTAATGTTATAAAAGGAGGGCAGCAAGGAAACTGTGGTTTTGCTTTAGAAAGATGTGCTGGCATTTGCCAGCACTGATTAGCATAATTAGGCATAGCTAATCTCAGACACTTGTTTAGTGTCTGTGGAATACTACTGTAATGGATCTGCATGGCCAGGCTACAGGGTGGCTTGTGTGAGAAGCTGCCAGAAAATTACCCTGTGCCAAGGAGAAGGAAGGGGAGGAGGTGCTTCAGGTGCCAGAGCTGGGATTCCCCTGGAGCCCATGGCACAGCTCATGGTGGCGGATAGTGACAGAGCAACTTTGGGGGCACCTGGCATCCAGCCAGGTTCACTCCATCACAACTTGGTTACAAATCATTAGACAGTGATCTTCCTTTAGCAAAGGATTACATGGAGATGTGAAGATTGAATTCCACGACACCACTGACTCCTATGCTTCTAGCTGAATAAATTACATGCGTGCATCACACAAATTAACCTGCCTTAGAAGGTTTAGAAGCTAACCTTTAGAAGCTAAGGGTTCAGTGCATCCAGCTCTGCAACTGCACCTACTGCAAATTTGGTTTTCTTCAGCACCACAGGTGAGCACATGGACATCTCATATTGTCTAGGTTCATTGACTGAATAACATAGAATATTCAGAAACCTCTTCAAAAAGGAAAGACTAAAACATGGCTTTTTTTCCACTTCCCACACAACTCTCCTCACTTCCCTCTAGGCCTGAATAATTTGGTTTCTTTCAGCCTCATGCCTCAGTGATCACCTCAAGGTGATGAGCTGAAGGATGCATCCGTATCAGGAATGCAGCACACAGCCATGCCTGGGGATGGACTGCAAGTGCTTTTCCTACTTCCCCCACGTCCTTGTGGGCATTCCTGAAGGGAACAAGTGTCAGGCCAGACTCTCCCAAGAGTGCCCATATGTAGAGGCACTGAAGAGTAGATAATGCACTATAAATTAAGTTTCCCTTCCTCCAATAGATAAAACTTAGGGGATTTCATTTCACGGCTGGAATCCATCCCTGAAAAGAGCACTGAGGGAAATGATGACAGCTTTGTATGGGATGCAGAGGGAAAAGAAACACAGGGAAATGCAGGGTGCTGAAAATACCCTGATTTACAGATTCTGGCTCTCAGAAACAAAATACAAATACTTGTTTCTGCATGCACTTTTCAATTTCCAAAAAAGAATAAAGGTTTAAAAGCTAGTATGTTAAGAAATACTGCATTTGATACATATTGCTGTGAGTTTTTAAGTAATACTTTAGTTTTCCAAAAACAGATAATCATACATTTCTGAAATGAATTGATGAAGAACAGCAAATGTTAATTCAGTTCAAGAATGGACAACATATGGCTATCTAAACCCCCAAAAATTTTATTTAACAATTCATATTCAGAAGGTCTGTCTTCTCTCACAATACAGTATACAAAATGCACATACTACAGAGACAAAAAAAGCCTGCTGAGGAAAATAAACTGTGTCTCATATTAATTATGAATGTATGCGAGAAATAACAATCTCTGGCTAGTCCAGACCAGGAATACCTTTTGACCCTGCAAAGCTGGAAATAAAAATGAAGTATATTAACTTGTTTGTTTGGATGTCACATTTTTAATGCTCTGCAAAATCCTACTGACTTAAAATCCTATTGCGAAGTCAATACAAATGTATCAAGGAAATAAAAACCTGCAGTTGAAATACAGGGATTTAATGAGAATCAGGCACTGCCTGATGAATCTTATAAAATAGATGATGGAACTGTATTGCAGAACCCACTTTGACTTCTTAGTATTCCAGGACCATAACCATGTAGATATTTAGCTATAGTTGGATGGGAGAGTACAAAAAGCCCACTTGGGTTCGATGCCCACCCCGCTAAGCCACAGCATGGCTGAGTTCACTGCAGCTGTGACTGTGGAGCTGAACATAATCAGGGAAGACTTGAATTTGTTAAGAATAAAGGAAAGAAGCAAAAAAAGTCAGTTTTTCACTTTGTTAAGGAGATTAACCAGCAAATAAAGACTTTAAAAAAAAGTCAAAATCGTTATTTTTGCATTATATAAGACACAAATCATCCTAAGCCTCTTCTACTTCCCCAGTTTTTGTAGGATATAGATGAAATTATACAGCTACCAAATTTAATGTGTTTGAATACATCATGTATTCAGACATATTTGTGCTCTGTATGTAACTGTAATAACTGGCTTTTGCCAAGTTTTTATGGATCAGAAAGCTTCCAAAGACTTAGTTTCACTTATTATTATTGAAGAGAACAATACAGTCAGATCAATTCATGACACACCCTCTGGAAAGCCTGCCTGCTATGCTAGTAGTGAATGGATACTCTAGCAAGGTGAAATTCAACCAGGACTGGAGCCAGGCACGGACACAACAGGATAAATATTTTGCAGTCTGTCAGCTGAAGCTGTCATAAGGAAAGGAAACAGGCTTAAGGTCTGTAGTGACAGAGGGAACAGGGCGCAGCAGTGTGGGAAAAGTATTCTGAGACACTGCAGTGCCACCTAAGCAAAGCCTGGGGCAGCCTGGACACCAAAACCAGCTCTATTGAAACCATTATTGAGCTTCCTTTTTTAGCTCCTTACCAACATCTAAGCAGACTAAAATCACTACTAAATAATAAACACTTGAGCTCTAAATTTGAAGCTGCTGCTGCTATTAAATCTTTCTGTAGGTGATCTTAATAAATCCATTTGGTTTGAATAGGGTGGAAGGAGAAAAATGATTTGTACTTTTATTTATAAAATTTAAAAAGTAACTTATGCTCTGAGAATCGAGAATTATAGAGACAAGCTTAAAAGCAGTTAAAACTTGAAACAGTTTAAGTACTCAGGGCTGGAAATTCAGCTCTGTGGTCTTCATTCTGCAGCCAGCTTTCAAAGGGCCACAATAAGTCTGTGATGATTTTTATGGTCTGCAAGTAAAAGCTATTCTGTCAGAAAAGCTGCTTGACTCCAGTTCAGCAAAGTGCAGGCAAAGATCTGCATGAGCTGTAACATCAAAGTCAGTTCAATGCCAGAGGGCATCTTTTGTGCAAAGAGACTGGGATTATGAGCAGAAGACAGTTTTGGGGTGTGCTACTGTCCATTTCACAGGAAATAATAGAGAATGCACACTCAACAGTAGGTTAAACTTACCACTATCCATGGTGATTGCTGTCAAGGCAGGGAACTTGCAAATATTAAGCCTGTAAACAAAAGAGGAAATATCCAGATGAGTTTGCAAATTTCAATCAACTTGGACAAGTTTCTCTTGATTCCCAAATACTGGTACAAATACATCAGTATTCAAAACTCCATGATCAAAATGAATCCCTCTTTTGAGTTGTACCAATACTGCATGCAGGCTGGTTTCATAGTATAGGAACACTATCCAAGAAAAAGATAACCTTTGAAATGGTTTAACAATTTTCAAGGCTTTTTGAATTCAGAATATCAAAAACATTAATATGAAATAAGAGGGTGTGTATTATTTCAAACAAAATGCAACCTGTTTTGCCTAATTGAACTTTAAAGCTATTACATTCTCCACTGTAATTACTTATACCTTAACTAAGACTTAAATTCACTGCAGAGATCATCAAGTCAACTCATTATCTTTAATCTATAGATCAAATCTTTTGAAATCAGAATGAACACATGGAAATTCAGAGTCAGTTACTGATTAAAACAGGATGCCTGAAAAAAGTTCAAGGGCAGAACAAGATCTGCCATTTGGCAAAGGAACTTGCACTACATGAGAGGATCTCAACCTGCCCTACAAGAACTCACATGTACTTTGTACCTCATCTTGGAACAAGAACAGACAGGAGATGCTCTCAGTTAAGAAAGTGCCTGAAGCTCATTGCACCCACCAGGCAGAGAGCCAATATGAACTGCATCTGGAGGAAGTCAGAGTAGTGCAGCTCCTTGGAATCTTTTTTAGTATGGAAAAAGTCAGGAAAATAAAAGCTTTCAGCAAAGTAAGAGAAAGTTGCAGCTGCCTAACCAAGTTAGTAGAACACCACGAGGTTAAAGGGCTTTTTATTAATGAAGTAACTTCTAAAGGTTAGCATCAGTCTTCAGAGGCCAGCCAGGTTACACATCAACATATCACACCACCCAGATGTCCTCACTTTCCATAAATCTAAACCCTTAGAAACAAACCCTTCTGTAAAAAAGGTTGGCCAGGGCTACTGTAATAAACAAAGAGGGAAAGTTAATGTTTCCAGCTTGCCCTGCACAACACCAACATGCAACTCGTCATGCAAGAGCAGACTGCAGCACTTGCAGGGCTGAGGTCAATGGTGCTCCATGAAGACATCCCAGCCTGCTCCAATACTGTAGGAGTGGCACTACAAGATGTGAGATGAAGGAGTAAACTGATTTTAAAGCAAGTTCATCAAATCTCTTAAAGGCAAATAAATGTGAATAAAGATCAGACATAAAGGCACTCTGAAAATTCACCACCACAGTGTTTAGCTTGTTGTTACTAAGTATTGTAGATTAACAGAAGCAGAGGGCTTAATTTCTTTTTCAGAACATATATATAAAACCTCTTCTAATAGCCGGAATTTTTCTTGGCAGACAACTCTATGCCAAAACAAATTATCTTTTCCCTTTGCTTCTTGAAAAAAAAAAAATAGAAATTAGTGTCATTTAATGACTAGTCACATTGTCACAACCCAAATATCTGTGATGAAGAAACCGCTAAGCTTATTAAAATAAACAGGTCACGAAAGACTTGGCTAGTGGTCTGTTTTCTTCACCCGTTGCATTATCATTTTCTTTTGCCATTTATTACCCACCAGTTTCAGACAGCTGGTTTAGCAACAGCCCCCCAAATAAACACACATCAATAGAAGAGGCATCACCCAGGAGTGCTCCTTTGCTCTGTGAAGAGGCAGCAATGCAGTGAACTAAACATACCTTTCCTACGTTTCCCCTCTTGAATGGGGCTAATTTTTTTTTTTTTTGCAATAAATTTCATCCTTTAAAGTTTCACCCTTTTAACAAAATTTGAGTGTGAATTTCTACAATATTCAAAAATTATAAACCTACAAGACAGAACACAAGTATCCACATCCAGGAGCCACAACCCCTCTGATGGCTCTGCCTACTTGGAACTGTGTTAGGAAAAACGGGACTTGGTGCCTCCCCCCGGCTACGGGATGTTTTCCACCAGGAACAGAACAAGTTACTGCTTCTGCCTTGGCACCTGGTACTTGGCATATCATGTCCTCTGGGAATGAACACCAGAACACTGACACACAGGTTGGGAAACTGGAGAAAGCACAGGGAGAAGAAAAAAGAAAACAGAGAAAGCAAAATATCTTTTAATTTCTTCAAAGGAAATTGTATTAGGGGCTAGTGGCAAAATAAAGACTTGCTGAAGTGGCTGTGCAATACGAATTATGTTTCACTTTACCTCCCTCATTACAAAAGAAAACAGTATGCCCGTCTCTAGGAAATATCAAATACAGCTTTTCTATCAGCAGCTGCAGTGCAGAAACTTCCCTTCATCAATCCACATCAGATTTTTACAGCACTTAAAGTATTCAGAGCTCCCTGGAACTAATTATGCCCATTCTCTGACAAATGTGTTTTTTCTATGCTCTCCTGACTTTCCTCGCCAACTTCTTCAGTTCCAAGCTCCCACAAACCACAGCTTCACCCTCTATTAACAGTCCCTTCCCCTAAAGGGAAGGAGTTTAATTATACTTTAGTCCTCTACTCTGACACTTTTGGTTCAAACTGACTAAATAGTTCAAAGTGGCTTGGAAGAAGCAATTGAACAAAGACAAGTATGAAAATCTTTTTTACTGTCATAAGCCAGCTAATAAAGCAGAAGAGGGCTGGTCACACCACAGGAACATCCTGACTTACTACTGACTCATTTATTCCTCTGTCCAACCTTTAGTTTCCTGCTCTTAAGTCTTCACAAACCCTACTGAAACACCAAAATTTGTTGTTTCATGAATCCCTCTTCTATCCATCTTCTATAAGGTTATACATCACCTTAGATATGTGACAACACAGTGGACAGCTGTACAGCCCTGTACCTGTGCTGAGTGTCCAATTCTGAATTAACAGCAGCTGATCCAACCAACATATGACCTTTCCTGACTGCCTGCTTGACTGTCCGTAGAATGCTTCAAAAACGAAAGAAAAAACGATGAACTACACACTTCCAGTAGGACCTATAATGACTCAGTGGGAAATACTGAGTTCTAAAGCCTGTGAAAGAGCCCAGGAGACACACCAACACCCCCCTGCTATTTACCAGCAGTACCCTGATCACCACCAACAGGCTGCAACGTCTTACCAAGGAGAAACATCCTGTATGAAAGAGGAACTAATACTGAAATAACAAACCAAGCTGTACGTTTCTTTCCACAATTAACCTAAATATCCTCTGTCTCAATTCTGAAAGTACCCAAATCTTGCATACACTGTTTATAAGCATAAAGCATATAACATTTGTATACATATTTCCAAAGGTGGTAAACATATTCCAGCAGCGGCAATCTCTTGAATTGGGAAGGTAACTAATTTCAGCATTAAAAGCTGCTGTCTGAAGCCAGTGATTCTGCAGGATTTTCTTGCATTTATTAGGATGACCATCTTTGGCTGGCAGGCACACACCTCCACTGGGCACATTTCCTGGCTCCAAGTTTAATGGCAACTTGCGTGCAGCACGTACCATTAAAGGACACAGGATCTGACTGAGGGCACACAAGCTGCCTGCACTGTTCTCCCTCACTGGCATTTGTTCCAAGGATACAGAACATCGAGAACAAAGCCAGTCTTTAAGGGAAGGGAGTAGAAAGGGAAGGGAAAGTAAGGCTAATATAAAGCAGCAGCAGTATTTTCCCTCACCTAGTTTCACACCTGCTGTGTTAAAAGGGACTTAAAATACTGCAAGGTCCCTGCCTCTCTCCCAGCTGGGAAGGGATGAGCATGACAGCATCCAGGTAGGGAAGGGGGAAGTGGCTTTTTTTCCATTCTGCAACAGAACTCTGCCAAGTGGTACAGCTGTTAACCTTAGTTTTCTAATCTGTACGATTCATGAAGACAAAGACCTACATAATTTCTTAAAGTTATCAATATTTAGGTTCTTCTGGAGCTTTTTATGGAAGCAGGTCCATTCCAGGGACACTGTTAGCTAAAACATCAGTAGACATTCAGTCCAAAAATAAACAGCCCTGTTCTAGCTCCTCAGCCCCAAACCAGGTGGAATGCAACAGCTGGAACACTCCTGGGGGAGGTTTGTTTAGATAGAATATTAAAACATTATCAGTCTGACTTCCTGTGTAGCTGTTTAATTATCTGACAGCAATTTATACAGAATGTATTATGTGCCTACCTAGAAATCCCACTCCCACCACATGTCTTTAACATGTTTGGTAAGACTCCAGTTTCTTTTATTTATTATCTACTTCCAAAAGCTTTCTCCCTAGGAAAAGCATACCAAAGAATTTACATTGATTCAAATGCTGGAAAAATAGATTGATTTTTCTCTGAACAGGAATTCCACAGGATATGGGAGAACCCTGTATTTATTAAGTTCAGTTTGCTTGCAAAAGCAAGGTTTTCCAGGGAATTTGGTGGGAATAGAGAGGGAGGGAACACTTTGGAAACTACTCTGTCAGATGAGGATGTGAAAGATTTTTCCCACCTCAGACCACATGGGACAAGAATAAAACAGAGATCTGAAAAACCTTCTGCTTTGTATATGCTATTTGACCACAGCATTATAAACCATCATCATTAATTTAAGCACCCAAAACCAGAGATCAGATCACTAGGAGGAACCTGTATTTCACAGGCTGCCACTGCACCCTAAATCCACTGAAACAGTTCATTGCCCACAGAATGAGCACGTACAGGACACAACAGCACCCTGACAGCAGAGAGAAATAAGCTTCTCAGGACTGCAGCTGGACAGAAGCGCAGCTGGACAAACTGAATCTGAGCTTCTGCCTCAACTTCATTACCCCTTTTTCACTCAGTGTTTTTGGTTCCGTTGAAGCTGTGGCAATATTCTGGCTGGGCATTTGCCAGATACTTGCAGAGGTTCAAAGGGGGAATTTCTATAAGCTAAGACATCTCTTCCTTCCCCTCCCTTTAAAAACCAAACTAGAGCATTCTCCTGATACATCTTGACAAGCAAGACCTTTGGCAGGAGAAGTAACAAAACTATTTACAGAGAGGAAGAATTTTGGTGGATTGCATTGCTTTAAAACTCCTGGGGACCATGTGGGGCAGTTCCTGGGAGGCATAATTGAACACTTACATAACCATCTGTGAGGAAACCAGAATTCCACAAATCCTCAAGAGACCATGCCTTTCCAAGCAGCCTGTAGAGTAGAATTTCAGACACCTCACTCTTCTGAAAGCTACTGTCAGAAGACATTGATTTAGGTTATACAATCTCCCATGCCTCAGGAATTCAAATTTAGTGCATTTAACTTGATAATCCATTGAAATGTTGATATAACAATAACCAATTCCTCTCCTTTTTCAAGTGAGAATGATGAACAATTAAATAAAGCTTCCACAGTAGGATGTGTTTTTATCCTGATTTTGTTTGGATGCGAAACTGATGCTAAGTCACTTATCTATTCCAAATTCTGTTCCTTGTCACTTATCTATTCCACATTCTTTTACACTGCCAGTCCCTTTTAACTAAATCTGACACCAAGATTTCTTTCTTGCTCCCACACATTTTCCATGAAAATCAATGACCAAGAAGAACAGAGAAAACCCATTGCTCTTCAGTGAAGTGAAGATGGGTGTACCAATTGCAGCAGTTATCTCAGCAGTCACGGTGCCTTTGGCAGCTGGAAATCATTATCTACTTTGCCAGCAGAAAGTGGGCAAAACACCACGGAAGCAAACACCAGGCCAGGACAAGGCACAGCTCCACAGCCCTTTGCAGGGGGCAACTCAAGTAGTTTAAAGAGATGAGAAGTGAGAAAGAGCACTGCCAGCACATGTGAGATGTCAGGATATTGTGATTTGGGGTAGCAGTTGGATAATAAGGATAAGCATGTTAGGGAATGGAGGGGAAGTCAGATTAATAGTGGGAAAGGTGAGAAGGTAACAGAGACAGGAATACAGCTTCATTATAGATCTGGTGCTCCCTGACCTAATTAGTGTTTGGGTGCCAGCTGACAAATCTAACTTGTGGGCCACTTGGATATCATCTATTCTAACTCAGGCTTGAATAGCTGGACTCTTTATCTGAAGCAATTACAGTGGCCATGAATAATAACCTCTAAGTGCATAATAATGATCTCTATCCATGACTACACCCACATTAGCTAGGAATGCAGAGCACTAGGAGTGCACCTGAAGAGCTAAATAGCTGGTGTTGAGGACCCAACACTTACACAACACAGGTCAAGGATTCTACTTTGGGGTAGTTCTGATTTGCTTTCACGAGCTGAGCACACTGTCTGGCAGTGGGACTGCAGCTCTTTATCTTTTGGTTCAGTTTATCTTCTGGTTTACCTTCATCCGTAAATATCTCAGTCTGAGTGTTTTGCAATGTTTCTGCAATGCAAACCAAAGCACAGTAAGTAGTGACAACTGGAAAATTCCTAATCTGAACCAAAATGCTACTGCAGATACACCCATACACATTATGACCACACTCACAGAAGTAAGCTGAGGAAGGAACCTCTGTAAAAATGATTTCTTAGTGAAGAGCCAAAGGTTGTTATGGGGTGATAGTGAATGTTTGGGAAAACCTTTCTGTGAGGCTACAAAAGCACTCTGATAAATAAATTGACAAAAACAAAGGTAATGTGAGGCTCTCCTTCAAACTAAAAACCAAACAAAACAATAAAGCCTCTCAAAAAAATCTCAGCAGAGTCAAAGAGATTTGTGAAGCAGTCTATGTGCTTGTCTTTTGTCTTCAAAAATTATGTTCTTGAAGTGAAAATTACATCCTACTAATACACAGGACACCACAGGGCCCAGTCTAAGGCTTAAATCCTGAAATACTGGAGTAGTTTCTCAAAAACACCAGAAAAAGAGACACACAGAGACAGCTAATCCAGGAACTATGAGACAACCTGGGCAGCCCTCACCTCCCCAAACAGAAAAAGCACATTCTTCCCACACACCCCTAAGGAGAGCAAATACGGATTACAAAATTAACATCCAATTTATGATCACCATTACTGATGCTTTCAATAACTTCCTTTCCAAAATGTTACCAGCTTCTAAAATCATAAAGTAACACGCAAAGTCAATACATAATAAACCAGAGAAAGTACATGATCCCTTTGCTACACATTTACAGGTGGCTGAAGTGTTAAATTATGTATTGATAAGATCCTATGGTATACTAGTAAAGTGACAGCTGCTTATTAAATATCTATAATGTATTTTTTTAAATTTATAGTAAGATCAAATAATCAATGTACCGGCTAGCACTTTCAGAGAAAAAAGCCCACATGAGCTGTATCAAAATACTGCAGAATGTTTTCACTCACAGCCTCCCTAAATCAGGAGCTTTGAATGTGCACTCATCTTCCTCCCCTATTCTGTTCTTGTTTTCATACAAATGAAAAATTTGCATCTGTCCTCTAGATTAGAAACAAGCCAGCTTTGATTTTGTAGTTCAGACCATCTCCTGAAGCTTTACAGACAACAAACTGAGGAACAGTCAGCAGCTCTGCACTTCAGCTGAAAACTGCATTGTATATGGATGAAAAATTACATGTTACTGCATATTTGGGAAGAAGGGAAATATCCTTTGTGCTTAAATCATTACTGTACACTCAAACCTCTTCTCTTCAGAGAAGGCAGACTTTCAGCTGATCTAACTGTAACACGCTGCAGCCAACCATTACTTCTCACAACATGACAAACTGGAGAGCATCCACTGACCTCAGCTGACATGGGTGTAAATAAGCCAAAGGACCCGAAATTTCACATTAGTGTGTAACTCGTGGAACTTGGTGCCACAGGACGCTGTTCAGGACGAAAGTAGAAATAGATGAAAACAACTAAAAAGGAAATCAGTAAATGAGAGTGAGATTTTGTGATTACTATAACACAATTCTCCAGATGTAGCTTTTATTGTTAACTACATGGCTGTGAAAGGAGAGGAGTCCAGTGCCCAGAAATGGGTAACTACAGCCAGTTTCTCTCCAAAGTGGTTTAAAACTTGATTAGGACCAGGGGAATAAATATCAGCCCATAATACCATGACACAACCAGAAATTGAGTTGATAGATGGCATGTGGTCTCTTTAGATAGCCTACTCACTACCTGCAATCTCTCTTTTCCATGGGATCTGGTTTCTCAAATCAACACATCAAAGCATTCATAAAAAGTAGAAAGTACAGTACAACAGTGCTTTCTACCTTTTAAAAGTATATATGGGTTAGGCAGGGGAAAAAAAAAAAAAGAGTACTACCTTTATTTTAGATTACACCTCCCTAAACATGAGAGAGAAGGGCCAAGGAACAGTCTCTGGGCACAGTCCATTCACAAAAATGTAATTTCATTACAGGTACAGTGTTTGTCTGCTCAGAAAAGGTCAGAAGATCAAAGCTAACCATGTACTATTTATCCTGCTCTGAAACTCTTAACAGATACTTTCTTCCCCAACACAACTTATAAAGCAAAACCATGACCCAAGTGTCACAAATAATACCTTTACAGATTTTCCAATAACACAAACTGGCTGTACAAGATTCAGCCTCCAACTCTATTAATCTGTATCCAATATTCAAGGCTGCTCTTTTCACAGAAAAAGAGAGACCTGGCAATTCCATACATCTGAAAAAGGTTTTCCTCAACTCACTGAAGTTTTTCTTGGAATTATTACAATATTGTGAAAGGTAAGCAGCAACAGCTACTTTTAAAAATCCGACTACCTTTAAACTACCAGAATTTTTCAAGTAGCTATTAAGAAACCCCAGAAAGAGTCTAGATCTCAGAACATGCATTTTTGCAGTAAAAAAGGAACCTGGGTAATGTCACATTGGCATCTTTGTGTGCAATAACTTTATAACAAACATAAGACTACTACTTAATGAAATATATTTTGTTTTTCTGTGATGAGGCAACATTCTGCCCCATATAGAAACTGCATTTAGCACTTGTTTGGTAGGCCAGTGTCTAATACCCCATTTAATTTAGAAAAATTAACCCCAAACCAATAAAAAGTAATTCCTTTGTTTAATGGTAAAATAAGCTAGAGAAATGTGCAAACAAAGCCTTCTCTTCCAAGCATTTATGCACTGTCAGCATACTTTAATATAAATTTCCATCCTGCCTGTCCTCCCCTGAAGCAATGCATATATGACAACATTTCAGAGCATGTTTTAATGGGATTTTCCAGTCAACCAAAAATCAAATTGCAGAGAAGTTATGAAAGAGTCATAAACACATATTTCATCTTATTGAATTATATGGTAACTAGGCAAAAGATAATGAGGCACAACTCCTTCAGAGATTTTATTAAGTTTTCTGTCACACTGGGGAATTGCATAAAGAGAACATACAGAAAGTTGTACACCACCAGAATCCACACAGCAGCTGCAGTAAAACAGAAGGGTAAAGAGCCCTGCAAACCAGGGGGGGGAAAAAGAAGTAGAATTTAAATACTAAATATTTTTATTTCCTTCTCTCAACACCCACATCCATTATTTCTCTCATAACTTCACCTGAATTTCCAACCACATGACAATGCACAATTATTTTACTGCACTGCACTTGATTTTTTTTTTCTGAGTAGGATTTGAACAAACCTATCCACAAAGCTCATTTACACATTTAAGGTATAGCAAAACATGTTTTGACTTCAGCCTTGAAGAGGAGTCAAGGAATTTCTCCTCCTTTCCTGCCTCTGCCACCCACCCTTTCCTGGGGATCAGCCTCCTGATGTGGCTGATGCTGTTCTGTGCTCTGCACTTTGGCTTTGTCCCTTTCCTCCTCTGCAGCTCTGCTCCTCAGGACAGCCACAGAAAGGAAAAGTGAACTTTCCAGACTGTATCTGCCACCAAAGTCTCTCTCTCCCACTCTCAGGGAGCTGGTTTTCCATCTCTTGTGACCTCTAGTCCAATGATTTTACTCATGGTCTCTTCCAATTAACTACTATGGAGCAATAGAAATCCTTAAATTCACAGCAGTTTTCCTAAAGGAAGCACACTGATCTAGAGGATGGAGGCATCCTGAACATCATCACTGGAGAAAACACTGGAAGATGAACAAACATCTAATTCAAACTGTCAGTTACGAGGAATTAAGGATCACAGTGAAGCTTTAAGTCACAGCTGATCAATCACACAGCATAATTCCATACCTACCAGTAGCAGGTCATACTTAGAAACAATTTTTTGCACTTTCCAGTACTGTAAAAACGCTAGAGCAGCTCCCAAAACTAAAACAATGATTCTACTGTAGCTCTTCTACTCCTTGTGATGTGAGTCAGTACAACACCCATTCTGCCCAAGTCAGAAGCAGAAAAATGCATCTCACAAAAATAATTCAGAGGCTGTTTACATTGAAGTTCATAAAGTCATGTGCCAAAGTGATGTGTCAAATTTGTGTATGCAATTAACTGTATTTAAAGATGTAATTATCTCAGTTGAGTCAAAAGCATACAGAGAATAAAATAAAGTTAATTCTTGAAAACTTCATTCATAACTGACAGATCCTTTACAGAATCCAACACGTCTCACATTTTGTTCTTGGAAGATTTTTTAAAAGGGTATTCCCCTACTCCCACACAAAGCTGAATATATACTCCAGGATACAGAAAATGGGGAGGAGTCTTCTAATGCAAGAAAGTATACCACTGATATTTTTTAGTTCTGGTAGCACACATGTAATACACTGCAGAAGTCATTGGAGGGATCCTAGATGTGCTGTGCATCAGCAGCTGCATCTCCACCTTGTGCATTTCTGGTGTACATCCCTCCATCCACACAAACAGTTTCATAGAACCACAGAGCAGCCAAGGAACGACAAAAGATTGTCTGATCCAACCTTTTGCATGGAAAGCAGCCCTCATAAGGTTATCTAGCACCCTGCCCAACTGCAGAAACGACCCCTCTAGTTAAGGGGAATCCCTCATGTTCTTGGGGAGGTTGTTCCAGTGAATGATTGATCTCACTGTAAAAAATTTCTCTCTAACATTGAGATGAAAACTTTGCTCAACTTTTGCCAAGAGTTCCTAACAAACACCTACAGTGAGAATGCTTTGATACTTCGATTTTTGAGAGCTGCAGATCTGATGAGCTTGTAGTCGGGCACTTTACAGTTCACCCTAATTGGCCTTTCCAGAAAAGATGAGTTTGTTCACCTTCTCATCTCCTTGCTTGTTTTAAAACAAAACAGATCAAGTCCTTGCTGCAGCTGACGGCAGAACACCAGGAAGCAGTCAAAATGCAAAACCCAGCAAGGCTGGAGTGGAAAGGGAAGAAGTTGTGTTTTCAGGCAGTGGCAGAAGCTCAGATCAGTTAAGCCGCTTACGCAGCCGCACACTCCACAGGCCTTGCCTTTATTTCGCTGCTGCCCACAGCTCTGACAAACAACAGGAGCAAACAGCAAATGGCACAGTGAGCCCATTCCACTTGTGATCCTCTGAAGTGCTCAGCAGTACTGAAATAAAATATCCCAGACTGTGCTCATTTCAGCTGCCATGGGAGAAATGTGTAGGAAAACCAGCAGGAGATTTAACTAATTCTGACAGTGAAACCTCATTTAACCCTTCCCCATTCCCTATAGCCAGGAGAATGGAGACTAGGGACAGAAAGACAAAGTTGCTTCTCCTCCCAGGTTTATTTAGTAAATAGTTTGAAGAGTTACAGTCTGCAAATAAAAGCTGAAGAATACACACAAGGTCAATAAAGAGCTGACTGATAAACCTGGAGAAACAGCCTGGTGCAAAAGTTCACATGCCTGATGAAGCCACTATTTATGATTTTCCTGCTAGGATTCCACAAACTGCCTTCACACCAGTGAGCTAACAAATTCACACTTCAATGCCAAGTAGGAAACATTTACAAAGACAGCTGATTATAATATTACAGTTTAGACAGTTATGCTAAATGGTTAATTTAGCCATTGGGATTTTAATGAAGAATTGCTGTAAAGTGGATGTTGAAACTGGGCCATCCATTGTTATACAACAGGAAAACAACGAGCTCAGCAAAACAGGAATATCCAGAATTACCACAATTCTTGGTGTAAACAAACAAACAAAAAAAATCCTACCCACCCTGAAGCTCTGGAAAATACAGATTTTCTGCAGTTTCAGGTGACAAAATGAATACTTCACTGGGATTAAGTTTTATGTATGACAAATTACTCCCATCCTACACTTCACACAGTGTCTCTGGATTTTAGCATTACTTAATTTGACCACCCTTGGAGTAATCAAATTGGTACAGACTTACCACTAAGATGAAAAACTGGAAGTATGTTGAGTGTATGATCTTCAAATATGAGCTACCAGCTTTCAAAAGTAATTTCAGAAGCAACATAAGAAGGCTGGTTCAAATATTTCAAATGAAACAGTCCACTGAGCAGGTAAAATGCACAATGAAATGTGTAAAATGCAAGGGATCTCAAGGATCTTTCAAGATGCCAACTGCAGGATAGTCTGTCTCTCTCCCATATAAAGACATTTATGGTCAAAAAAGTTATCTATTCACACAAAGTAGCATTCCTGGTCTGAAAATGGGCAATGCTTCTCATACTACTACAGTGTGCATGTCTCAGCCCCGGATGTTAACTCCAGTATACTGGGCTGTGCAGATGTATTTGTCTGATTTTATAAATGTAGTTCTGAATAGATGTCTTTTATTCAAAGTCAAAGTCATTTTATACAGTAATTATGTATTATTTAAAAAAAAGCAACAGCCTGAAATAGGCCCAGAAGAGCTCTTAACCGATGTGTTTTCTTAGCAAGCCAAAATCCATGGTGTGATTTTAGGTAGTTAGCATGGAATTTCTTTAACTGTCAGTATAAAGACAGGCTTTGCCTTTGAAATGCAGCTATTCTAATAATAGTATTAACCACTTTGATTAAAACACCAATTACTTGACAATCAGCACCATCAAAAGTGTCAGGAAGAAAAGAATGAGTTAAATGCATTTCAAACCTCACAAATGCGTATCAAATTTGACTGAACAAGAATCAGTAAGACAAGCAAAAGTAAACAAGGAAAGGGCTGGGTATGGTCAGATTAGATTTTAAGAGGTCAAATAGTTACCAACATCTGAATTTAGCTGGCAGGAGAACAGACGAGACATTAGGTCATTGAGGCCACTCCTCTGCCAGCTCTGTAGGGTTCTTGACTGCACACTGCAAGTGCTTTTGTTTATAATGTGGAAGAGGAGGGGGAGCAATGGTGGGAGCAAGAAAGTAGATTGTCTTTGGAGGCTGAAGCAAAACAACCATTAAAGAAGCACCAGCCAGACCAGACAGCATCCTGGAAACACAGTTGATGGGAATTCATGAAAAAGCAAGATGAAAACGAGCAGCAAAATTCAGGATTGAGCTGACAAACTGAAAGCAAAAGCTTTTAACAGTATAGTGCAAAAAAATTAGAATTCTTGCCTGTAGGAATCTGGTGTCATTTGTTGAGTAAATGGGAAGAGATGACACATATAAGATTTCCTGGAATAATGGAAGAAGGAAGCAGAGGGGCAAAATGGGTTCATTTTTCCCCAGTACTCATACCTGGGGTACGTGCTACCAACCACATCTCTTGTTCCCTGCCTGTCCAGCTGTTTCTAAGAGCCAGGTAAGAGTCCAAAGTAAAGCAGGTAAGTTTTTATTCTCAACATGATTGATGCTGTGATCTGCCTCATCAAAAGAATACGGAAATGGTTACACTATCACAAGTGAGGGAGGTCACAGGGGCAGGCAGAACAAAACCTGGATGGACAAGAGGATCACAGGAAAACGGAGCTGTTTAAAATGTCAGAGCAAACAAAAATGGTTCACACTGCTCCAGCCTGAAGTAAGTTAGCATTGTCCTGAAGTATATTTTATCCTCCTTTTGCCACAGAATTTATTTTTGGCTCTAGATAAATTACATAAAAATGCTGTTACAATGGGGACACCAACATTTTATTTTAGGGATGCATCTCCCAAAACCTGACTGGTTGATTTGCAAAAGCAGAACTGGTTTCGAACAGACATTGAATTTATTTGCACCTGTGCACTTAACATAAATGAGGACAACTGAACTCAACACCTTGAAAAAAATCAGATCCTACCTGGACCAGATTTAGTCTCTAAGGTTTTATCTTTCACTCTTCATGTGGAATGAGAGGATGGTTTCCTTGTCTTAGGAGAGTTTTGTCACTTAAGGGGGGAATTAGTTGAGCACTGGGATACTAAGGTGATAAGCACAACAGAAGATACAAGGAAATTTGTAATTCCATAGTCAGAGCAGAATTTGATGCAGATTTGAGTCAGATCAAGAAAATGTGTCGACATCACACAAATCAAGTAAAGAGGTTGAGACCAAAATACTTCATCTCTTTAATACCTTGAATGCAACAGGATTTTTATGCAAAAACCAGTAAGTTATTACTTAACACAAAACTGTAATTCGATCTAGATGTATGAAGAGACTGAACTAAAGTTAACTTCAAAACTTCAGCTCTCCATTTGTGTGTCTGGAAATGACATTATTAGTACAGTTACTCTGTGTGTAACTATCCACTTCTCTCAAAAGAAAGCTGATATCACTAAGTTACAGTCTCAGCCCCTCCATGTATTACAACCAGATGCAATGCTTTGCTGTTTTGAGTCCAACATCAGTTGGACACAAATTTCTGGATGAAGTTACATGAGAAAAGGACAATCCAAGTTTCACCTGGAAATTTCCTGATATTTGCTCATTCCAAGAATACAGAGTTGCTCAGAATCTCAAGTTCCAGCCTAATCTGTTCAAGTTTTCTAGCCCAAAAGAGGCTGAAGCGAGATGGCTGAAACTGAACAAGTCAGTAAAACTCTCACTCCTGTCTCTATGCAGTACTCTCACATGCAAGTTCCCTGTCTCCTCCTCTCTGGCTTCTGTTCTCACTCCCCTGGTTCAGCAGGAACTACTCTTGCAGTCTCAGTCACCTTTACTAGGGAAGTCTCCTCACACTGCTCATCACCTCTTGCACTTGTAAACCTCCTCCACAACTGCTTTATCAATGGCACTCCCTCTGCTCAACACAAAGGCCAGAATGTTCAACCTCCCAGTTGCACAATCCCTTTACACAGGTGTGTGTGTCTGTGTGCATAATACACACGTGTACATTAAAAAACAGGGCTTCTACATGCATACCTACTCATTTATGTAGAACTAAAAAAACTCTTTCCCTCCCAACCACATGTTTCCTTGAGCCAGTATAAGCAACCCTACGGCAGGGCATGGAAAGAGATGCGATTACTAACTAGGTTAATAAGAAAAAGTGTTTAAAAGGTCAGTTTGAGCCTTCAGGTGATGCTCCATGCCACTCCCCTCCTCTGCTGTATCAACAATGGTGCCAGTACGGGGAGAAGATGGTACAGGACGTGGTAATGTGCAGAAAAGATACAACTAGGGTTTTTTTCAGTGACAGTCAATAGTAATAATAAATTTAAGGTCTTGATTTTAATCTAGAACACCAACATCTGCATAACTGTCCCTCTTCTCTTCACGAAGTTTTTCTACGAAAACTTAAAATCCTTTCAAGTGTTTTCATGTGCTCACTGGCTTCGTTCTTCTGTTTTGTTCCCAACGAGCCCAATCACTGCCTGCTCTCTCACTCCTCAACCACTGCAACATTCAGTCCCAGCTCCAACTGCGGTGGCACTGAGGCTCCCTCCGCCCCTCCTGTTTCCTGTGGATGTGGAGGAATTGTTCCCTCGGCAGCACCAGGCCCCGGAGAAGCCCCGCAGAGGCGGGAGGGTCGGGCTCACTCCCGAGCACACCTTCCTGCCCAGCCCCGGGCCCTCCGCCTCACCCTGCCCACAGCGGGAAAAACTTTACAGGGAATACCAGAGCTTCGGATTGCCGCGGCTGTGCTCTGCGGGTTTGCTTTGGGGGATGGTGGTTTTTCAAAACTTCGGAGAAAAATGTATCGGCTGCCTCTTCTGGAGAGAGCCGCTAACCTCTTCCAAAAGAGAAATCCCGCAGGATTTTTCCTTTGTTCAATACGCTCCACACATTTTCTCGCCCGGTTTAACTGGAAATGACACAAACGCCGGGAGAGGAGTTCACCGGGCGGCTGCTGGCGGCCGGAGGGCGGCGAGGGGCGGAGGGCGGCGGGGCACGTTCCACCCTCACTCCCCTCATGGCCCCCGGGCGGGACCCCGGCCGCTCCCTCCGGGGGGTGCCGCCCGCACCCCGCACTGCCCGTACTCACCGCCACCGCCCGCATCTCACCCCGCACTGCCCGTACTCACCGCCACCGCCCGCATCTCACCCCGGGCTGCCCGCAGTGCCCGCCCCAGCCCGCTCCTCAGCCCGCACTCACCGCCGCCGCCCGGCTGCGGAGCAGGGCCAGCGCTGCCGCCCCGCGCTGCCCCAACGCCCGCTGAGCGCTCGGCGGGGCGGGCGGCGCCTCCGCGCATGCGCCCGGCGCCCCGAGGGCGGCCGTGAGGCGGGGAGAGGCTGAGGGCGACCCGCCGCTCCCGCCCGTGCCCCGCTGTGCCCCGCTGTGCCTGCCCGTGCCCCGCTGTGCCCCGCCGCTCCCGCCCGTGCCCCGCTGTGCCCGCCCGTGCCCCGCTGCCCATTGCCCCGGTGTCCCTGCTCAGGGCTGGCCCGGGGATCAGGAGCCCCGCAGGGTGGCCATCAGCCCCCTCTCGGGCACAGGGTGATCCTCTCAGCCGCCCCCCGATCGGCAGCTCCCCGCCGTCGCAGCCCGGGGCTCAGCGCTCCCCTGTGGTCGGGACCCCGGGCGCGGCCGCTGTGGCCTCACCGAGCCTGCCCGCCAAGGCGTATCCCGGAGTTATCCGTTTGTATCCCGGAGTTACAGCATCAATTGTATCGGAAAAGATCAGAGAATTCAAGCTGTGACCGAACACGACCGTGTCAACCAGACCGAAGCCACGTCCAGTCTTTCTTTAACGCCTCCAGTAGCGGTGACTTCACCACCGCCCTGGGCAGCGTGTTCCGATTTTTGATCACCCTTTCTGTGAAGAAATGCCTCAGAGCATCCAACCTGTATAGACTGACACAGTCTTTTCTTGTAGGAAGGACACACGGACACACACACACACGCACACTGGTAATTGCGGTCTTTGATGGAGAGCTAAAACTTGTGCCACAAGTAATGATTTTCCCCTTTCGTGCCCCCAAGAGTGGCTGCATGGAGCTGTGGGGCTCATTGCCCAGAGTTCTGAGCCTTTGAATGCTCTCAGATCTCACCCCCCAGGAGGTGTATTTTAGGAAACCTAAAACATCACGTTCCACATTAAAAAGTAAAGGTTGGTTGGCTTTTTGCACTGCCCAGAATTAATCTGAAACCAGAGAGTTTGATAGCTTAATTTTGTTTGTGACTGGTACCTTCATTTTCACCTCTATGACTTTTAATGGATGTGCATGGAAAGAAGATGAAGCTCCTCAGAAAATTCACAGCAAATTAATAATCCCTACCTGACTTCAAAGGTGCTGTTGTCAGTGGTGCTGTGGCCTGATTATAAATGACTTAGGAACAATCCACAAAAAATAACAGCTTGGCTTTCCAGAAGAGAGATTGAGGTCTAAATGGTGTGGAGTGTAAAATACCATTTATTCCATGAGAATGGAACTGAAGTTCCCTATAAATATGCAATGGGATTTTTTTTTTTTTTTTTTTTAAGTTTACATTGCTGCTGTCTGCAGATTCAATGAATATGAAGAATATGAATATGAATTTTTGTGGCTCAAACTTTTGGTGTGTTACTATGCTGTATAACAGATCTTTAAACCTTATTTTATATTAAAAGACTATTGACAATGAGCAGGAAAGGAATGGGGTATCACTACAGTCACAGAGGAGTTGAGGGAATGGAAAGATGAGACACAGTTTGCAATAGTTCAGGCCATGTCTCAGCTTCTTTAATGAATCTTGATCTATAGTAAAAGTTAATGCTTCCATATATCTATTATCTAGAATTATCTAGAAACTCCAGTGCCTTGAATCAATGGGAAACAAAATACCTCTGCTCTTTGAAAGTTTCTTGAGGCTCTGACAACAAAGGGTCAGCAGTGACCATGGAGAGAGACACAGACCATCAGAGGCTGAGTTTCCAAGAGAATTGAATTTACATCTGCTTTTCTTTGGAAGGCAGGGAGTTTTCCTGAAATAATTGACTAAACCTTGCTACAGGTTGTTAGAATACGTAGTATTCAACCATATCTGTTTAATTTAATAGCAGGTGGTTGGGAAATAACCAGGAAAAGCAATAGATGAAAAATTTCTTTATAAGGGTCAAGAGACAATATTTAACTTGATAATTATGCAGCACTTTCTTCCTTGATTCCAGGTGCATTGCACAGTTTGTTTGTGAAGGCTTAGGGCCAAAAGCTCAAAAGGGCAATGAAAAAGTCAGAAAACACTGGGAACAGAGGACAAGAAATGTCACAGCCATATTGAGATAGAGAAAACTGGTACTGAGCCTGCTGAGAGGAGTGGAGGCATGAAAACAGACCAATACCTGAGCAGAATTCATCGAGGAACCATACTGTTGTCAGTTTTTAAGGATATACTTTAATAAAATTTAAACTATTTGTCCAGGGTGGAATTTCTGAACAGAAAGAAGCCCATTTGTATGGATAATAGTTTTGCTGTGTACATACTTCCCTTGGATTTTTGCAAATGAATTCAAATCCTGACTCTTCTTTCCATACATGGGGGGAAAGTTTGGGTCCCATTTCTTGGAGATGTCTTACTTCATACTGAAATATTCATGAGAACAGCAGTAGCAAACCCACCAAAGGCCCAAACATCGTGCTGCTGAGGGTATGCTTGATGCCTTTGTCTATGATATTAATGAAGATATCAAATAATACTGGCCCCAAAACTGACCCCGGAAGAGCACCACTTGTCTCTGATGTCACTGGGACTCTGAGCCACTGATCACTATTCTCTGGGTGCCACCATCCAACCCGTTATTCATCTAAGAGTCCACTCTTCAAATCCATCTCTCTCCAATTTAGAAAGTTTGAATGACTCTTAGTTTTTACAGTCTTAAACCTCATTTCTTCTTCAAATTGTGTCATGGTACAGAAATAATATTAATACAATTAAAATCAAAATACAATTTGTAGGTCATATCTGCTTTCACCTCTAAGAGTAAACTGTCATTTGATTTTTGAAAATATTGTAATAGACAATTATACATTTGCTTCTAAATGCAGAGTACCTTCAGGGGGTCCACTCCTAAAACATGAAGTAACAGATACACAAGGGAGAATTCACCAGAATGTTCTGGAGTGAAAAAATTATTTTTATGATGCAGCCCAGGATCAGGACAAGGAGTGGGAAAAACAAGGATTTTGGCTGAAGAGAGATGAAAGTTTAAAAGCTATTGCAATAACTGAAGTGACAAGACTTTAAAAATGGAAGGAAGCAGAATTGTGTCCCAGGACAATAGCTGGGATACTCTACCGTTTTCTAGAAAAGAAAAACGTATTGTTGTATATACCCTAAATTTAGCCACAGAGTACATGTATAAAGGAAGTGTGCCTTACAAAGTCTTCTAATTTTTTTGTGTGAGTAATATGTTATGAGTAAAGATACTTACAGAACTTGCTTGAAGCGGGCAAAGGGGGAAATTAATATAAAGTTTGATTTACTTCCAAGGATTATTATGAGTGCTGCCTTTTAAACTCACATATGAGTTTTCCTGCTTATGCTGAGCATTGTGTTTGCACAGCTAATGTGTACCCTGCACTAGAACATTTCTCTGGATGTCACATTTTTCACATGAATGTAACTGGTTTATTGTTTCTTTACCATCAAGCCAAGCAAACAAATGTAAAGCCAAGAGCTTCTAAAGTGCCGTGTCACACGCAGATCCAATGTGCTCAGTATTTGGTATTTCCTGCTCTGTGACTTCTCTTCTGACAAATGAAAATCTTCAGCACTGGAGGGGTTAGTCTGATGACAAGAAAGCAACACAGATTTTCCCTCCTCCTTTTATCCCTTCATTTTAGTTTGCCATCCAGTTTTGAAACTTCTGCTGTTTCAATGCAGGAATGCAGGATGCAAAGAAACAATGACTGCTATGGGGAACTGCATGATATTTTCCAGCATATTCATTTTCCCCCTCCAGTCCCTCTGCCCTGGGATCTGGACTGGAGCAGTATCAGCCACATAGGGCTAAATCAGCTGTTTCTTGGGGCCCATTAAAGGTACCTTTTAGTCAGGGGGATAGTTGGTCCCTGGTGAGTGATGTTCTCAATGTCTCATCATGACCCAATGCTGTTGCTGCTGCACCAAGCAGCTCCTGCTGCACTCTGGGAACTTAACACCACACACACAAATTCTACACTCCTGGGCTGTTTTCAAGTGCATTTAAATATCACTGTGTAATACATTAACTTGATTCAAATATTTTGGATTTTTTAATAATCCTTCATTATTCCAGCAAAGCAACATAGGAATGTTTGGTTTTCTGAATGACTGCTCACATCTAAATTGCTTTGTTCCTTCAAAAATTAATTTATGATTTGCTCCAATCCCTCCCCAAACATTGACAGGATTTGATGTGTGTTCCAGTTGTTTCGTGAATTTCTCAGAAGGCACCATTTTGCATCTGTGAAGATGTTCACCTGAATCACCATAGATCACACAAGTGTGCAATTGATCTGAGCCAAATATTACAAAATAATTGCAAATGTATTTCTGTTCTCTAACTTTGATATGGAGAGAGCAGGCTGCATATAAATCCTATACCATTGTTTTTATAATGTATACTTTAGTTTGATTGGTGGCCTCCATATGGCACCTGGGAAAGTGCCATGATTATTTTTCTGATTGCGATTAATCCCATATCTCATAATTTCTTCTGTGTTGAAAAAAATATAACAGGAAAAAGAAAAAAAAATAAAAATAGAAATATTTAAGAACTAACAGGGTCTTTCAGCTGTACAGTTCTTCCCTACACATTAACAACCACAAACCCCCAGCACAGTATGAAATGAATCTGCAGGTTATTTAAGACAGTCGTAGACCTTGGAACTGAAGATTATGTGCCCAGATCCTGGCCAGGGCAACGAAACAAGCAACTTTTTAATCAGGGCTTGCAAGTTTTGTTTTTCACTCAATAAAAATGTGAAAATATTCAGAATATTCTTAACATCTAGAAGAAAAACAAATAGCTGATGAAATAACACCATCCTTGAAAGAGAGTCTGAAAACTGTTAGGGAAATTCCAGTTCCCATGATATTTGTGGAAATAAGTGATTTGAATTCACATAGCTAAACTCCACCCTATGACTTTGGAATGTATTTCCATACTTTTAAGAGAAGAAGAGTAGGAAATAGATGAGTGCCTTTTTATTTTATAACACTGTGCAAAGCTTTTGAAAGTCCATTTGATATAAAAAATAAATAAGCAACTACATTTAATAGGGCTGTTCTAGCAGTTTCAACATCCCTGTAATATCACAAGCAACTCAGATTTCCTTTCTGTGGTTTGTAGTGTTTTTTCCAGAACATCTCAACAAAATAGAACCCTTGCTACATTTTTTTTCTTAAAGTCTGTTCTGCTGTTGACAATATAAAGTTGATACACACATTTAGTGAAAAGGCATGCATACAAAAATAGCAAATATCTCAAATATAAAAAGCAACAAAAATGTAAATGACTGGAAATTGACTTATTTGGTTTGTTACTTCCTGCTGTCAGAATTCCACTGACATAATCTTATAAGATGTAGACCTTTGTGCCTTCTGAGCCTTCTGATTGTAAATAAAACTCTAAAGAGAAGGACATCTATACTGTACAGTCCTCAAGTACATATCTTGAATTTCCTCACAACATAATGATGACAAAACCCTCTGTTTGGAAATAATTCTGTTAATTGAGAGATGTAATTAGAAGATCCCAGTTCTTTTCTGGGCAGAATAGGTGTCTTGGAGTGAGTGACTGACAGACCAGATGTGTGTCCTGCAATTCAGAGGGACCTTGGCAGGCTGGACGGATGGGTCAGCAGGAGTCTCATGAAGCTGAACAATGGGAAGTGGCAATTCCTGACCCCTGGGGAGGAATTACCCTGTACAACTGACCTCCTGGAAAGCATCTTGGCAGGAAAGCGTTTGGGAGTCCTGTGAATACCGAGCTGACCATGCCATGTGCCCTTGTGGCAAAACATCCTGGTCTGCATCAGGCAGGGTGTCCACAGCAGCTGGCGGAGGGTGATCCTTCTCCTCTGCTGAGCCCTGGTGAGACACCTGGAGAAGGGCCATGGAGTCAGCTGAGGGCCTGGGGAGGCTGGGAGAGCTGGGACCACTCAGCCTGGAGAAGGCAATGCTCAGGGGGATCTTATCCATGGGTAGAAATATCTGATGGAGTGTTTTTCCCATAGAAGACAAAGACAGACTCCTGTCAAGTGTGCCTGGGGAGAGGACAAAAGGCAAAGATGAAAACAAATCCAGGAAATTTCATTTAATTTCTTTTTTTGTAATGAGGGTCAAACACTGGATCAGGCTGCCCAGAGAAACTCTGGAGGCTCGATCCCTGAGTCATTAAAAATCTGCCTGGACATGACCTTGAGCAACCTGCTGTGAGCAGAGTTTTGGACTAGAAGACTCCAGCATCACCTTCCTGCATCAGCTGGTTTGTGCCTCTTTACCAGACCACCTCCATGGAAATGTGAGTTTTGTAAGGGTTGGGACAATAGCAGTGGGCTGGGCCAGATCTCATGTTGTGAACCCAGTTGGATGACACGTGTTAGAAACATGTTAGGGAGTGAGAGGCTTCCCACGGGCTGCACCCAGGAATCACAAGGATTGAGCTTCTGTATCAGCCTCAGTGATGTAAACACTCACCTTTGGTTTATCCTACTTAGCACTGCAAAGAGCAAGTGACTTTCATGTGTTCATTCTCTGTTTTGAAATGTGTTAACTATTGTTTCTGGATAGCCAGGGGGATTTATAGGCTGACCCTGGGGGATTATTGCAGTTTCAATACAGCTCGTTTCTAAATAGCTAACAGCCTATTAGCAAATGACTGACGGGTGGTCAGGAGCAGGAGGAAAGGCAGTTTAACCTTCAAACTGAAGATCTGCCCTTCTCACCTTGTTTTAATTTTGTAGTATCCAGGAACCCTGAGAAAGATCATTCTTTTTTCATGACCACACTGCGGCTGGATCCAATGGTCAGTGCTACAAGCTGTTCTGATAAGCATTCCACAGTTTGCATCTTTACAATCGATTTAGAAAACTGATAAGAAACCATCTTAACAAAATCAAGAGCTCTTAAAAAGAAGAAAAAATAGCACAGAAATAGGAAACTGTCAGATGAGTGAAAGTGAGAATGAAAAAATGGTGTGTGTGAGGGATCTAACCAAAAGGTTATAGAGCAGCAATATGCAGAGAGAGTGCAAACACCATGTTAATGATTAGAGGAAGACTTGGGAATGGTTTCTCTAGTATTTAGTGAAAGGGAAGGACGAGAAAGGCATGGAGAGCAGTGACCAAAATTTCACTATCAAAAGGGTTTCTGGTGAATTTGTCTGTTGTCCTGGTCCATTTAGGGAGCCATAAAATAGAAAAAAAGGCTTATTACTTTGTTAGATAATATGTGGAAAAATTGCAAGTATGCTTGAGGATACAATTCGAATGAAGAATAGTCTTGCTAAACTGAAAAAAAAATAGAAGATGAAGTTGTACAGGGACAAATGAAAAGTAGTATATGGGCAGTTTACATACATGTATTGTATAAGTGAACTTAAACTACTTTGCAGGGATGGATGAGCATTCAGAAGCCCTGAATTACAGACTGGCCATCTTTTCATAATGCCTATTATAGCACCATAATATAAGAAAGATATAAAGATATTAGAAAGTATCCAAAGGAGGACAATGAAGATGGTGAAGGGTCTTGAGGAGAAGCTGTACAATCAGTGACTGAGGTCCCTTGGTCTGTTCAGCCTGGAGGAGACTGAGGGCAGACCTCACTGCAGTCACAGCTTCCCTGTGAGGGGCAGAGCAGGGGCAGGCACTGATCTCTGCTCTGTGGTGACACTGACAGGACCCCAGGGAATTGTGTCAGGGCAGGTTAAGGCTGGGTATTGGAAAAAGGTTCTTCACCCAGAGGGTGGTTGGACACTGAACAGGCTCCCCAGGGCATGGTCACAGCATCACAGCACCAGCCTGACAGAGCTCAAGGAGTATTTGGACAATACTCTCAGACACATGGTGTGACTCTTGGGGCAGTCCTGTGCAGGGCCAGGAGTTGGACTTGATTGTACTTGTGGGTTCCTTCCAGCTCAGGATATTTTATGATTCTATGAGGTATCCCTGATAAGATTGCTTACCTGTCAGATGAAAGGGCTCCCAGAGTGATTGAAGACAGCCCCAGCACTCTCTTTAATGCCACTGCATTGTGTAATGAGGTGTTCAGAGCAGGACAGGGAAAAAACAGATCTGTTATAAAGCCATGTAGTGTTTTGTCTTTAGCTGCTGTTGTGTGCAGTCCCAATATATTAGATACCAAATAAACTTCATGAACAGCTCCTGCTTCTGTTTTCCCTTTGGGGGCTCTGAGATTTCCTCTACAGCTTCCTGCCAAGAAATGGACTTTGTGGACCTGGAGCAATTCCATTGGCGGCATTCAAAAGGAGCAGCTGCGTTTTCCCAACCCTTTGCTGTTACACTTCATTCCCCCAGTGCAACTTTGGTGGTTTACTGTAGCACTTTTTGTATCTGTTGTGGTGCCAAGGGAAACAAGTTTTTATAAACATTCAGTGGCAATTTTGTGCAAACAGATTTTATTTTGCTTTCCAGCCCTCCAGCAGTATGTGTGTTGTCAACTGTTACATTTCAGCTGAGGTGGCCCTTGCCAACTCAGGGCTAGTAAAATACTGAACTTTTTTTTAACAAAAAGAGAAGTGTTATCATGCTCCTCATAGTTAGTAATAGTATTTTATAAAGAAATAATTGATAAGTGACATTTCTTGTTTCTCCAAGGAAATTTGTCACAAAACTTGTGCCGTTTTACATTCAGTTGCTTAATAGTTAATAACTAAGGAGATTTTACCAATTCACTACATCAAAAAGAAGATCACATTTTTATCCTAATTTTTCCTAACAGAACGCTCAGAATATGTCCTTGAAATCTGATTTGAAATAGTGAATGAGCAATAAAATGCATAGCAGCTTTCATGTTTGGAATTTATTTTCAAAGTCTGAAGGCAGGCCAAGTAAGCAGGCATCTGAATACTTCCACAATTGTCTTTATATCACATTATGGCAAATTTGTCAGCAATAATGCAATGCAGGGGCAGAAATTCATATTTGGCTTGGAAGGAAACAGATTTGCATTGTTGTCTGAAATGCTGTATTTTGTGTGTCTATTAAGCAAGCCACAGCTTTAAAAATAAATTCCATTTCTTGCTTTCATATTCAGTTTTCATGTTAAAAATGGTTTGTATTACTATCATGCTGTGTTGTTTTCCAGCATATACTGATTATTAAATGAAAAATTTAAAATATGCAAATAGGAAGTAATTTATTTGGCTGTTGAATACTAATTCAAAGTCAATGAATTTTTCCTCTAGGTTTGACCCTTTTGAAATTCATAAGAATGTTTGTATTACCTGGTTTAGATTATATAAAACATCTTTGATTTCTTCCGGGAGCTCTTTATGAATTTATATTGGAGTTGCATTTGACTAATGATTTCAGTTCAAGTCATGCAAATCATTAGTGCTGAAAACTATCAGATTAAAATTCATATAATTCAAGAAAAAGATTTATTTGTTTCAGGCAGCTCCTGAAGTTATTGCAATGAAAGATATTAACTATATTGCTTTCCATTATTTATCCCTATGTTAACTTTGTGCCACACAATATGAATGTGAATATCTACAGAATGATCTGTTTCTTCTCAGCTGTCTTTGGGTTTTACACACACACAGACAGAAAGTTGTTGGCTTTAACTGATTTTTGATGTGCACCACCTCAGGACCTCACCCATCCTGGCAGCAATGAATTTTTAGTGACTCACTTTCTGAAAATGAACTCTGTGCATTGGCATCAACAGACTTAGGAGGCATAGAAGTGCTAAAGGTTTTGGGAGTATTTTGTCTCCAATAACACAGAAATTATTTAAACTTAGAGGTTAGCTGTGCTACTGAGAAGGCCCCTGAGTTCTTCAAGCACAGAATTGTGGTTTTCTGCACATCACAGGACACGGAAAATCCTCCTGCATCCCTGGTTTGTCCATTAGAATCACACCATGGCAACTTCAAAGAAATAAATAATGCTAATCTATGTCCAGCATTGACTAATGAAATTTATTTCAGCATAAACATTTCTACACTCCATCAGCCTGTGTGGATAGTTTTCTGTGAAACAAAGATAGTGCATTCAGTGCAGAATTTAATAAATGGGGAAGAGCTGTTACAAGGTTTTGTTCTCCCTATTATAATATCCCTGGCAACTGAAGTCAGGACAAATTTGATTGCAACAAGAAACTCCTAATGAGTTTGCCAAGATGCTATCTCCAGCATGTCTCACTAATGAGGCTGAGAGGCTGTGATTGAGGGTGGTGTTATATTTATTCTGCACACATAGAAACATTAATAACCCTTCGGAAAGATTAAGTTCCCTCCCAGCAGTATTAATGAGTGCAAAATGAGGATTTTTTTCTTCCCAAAGAAAACAAATTAAGAAACAAACGCATGAACATTAGGTTCAAATCAGCACCATCATTTTTCGCATCCATTTGGCATAGTTTTATTCTTTTATTATTTAAAAGTGAAATAAATTTTTTTTCTGTTAAACTGGTGGTCTGAAAAAACACCTTATTCAAGCCAACAAAATTTTCCAGTGGAGACCAGTCGGACTGTGGCATCACTGGAGAAGGGACTGGCACCTGGGGACTGGGCTGAAATGGGGCTTCTGAGCCATTGGGGGGGGGGTTGAGGGAGGCACAGAGGGTGCTTAACAGGGCCAGTAGGGCTTATTAATGCTTATTAATGCACTCAGGGCTTTTATAAATAGCTATGGGCTTTCCTTTGATGGTCAGTAGGCATCTCTTCACAGCTGTGTTAGCTGGGTTGAACACAGTCCAAGGTCCAGAACATTATGGTTTTTTACATGGGAATAAACTACTTTTTTCCTTATTTGTTTTAGACTTTAAGGAAATCAGTGGCATGGGAAAGCATATACAACTTGAATTGTAGTTGTTGACAGATAAAGTGTTGGTTGCTCTTTTTTTCTGTATTACATTAAATACAAAATGCATCTTGGAAGTTAAGCAAAGTCACAAAGTTGCTATGAGTGAGTCTGTCATAAATTAAGCCCATTACATGTCTTGCAAGAGGGACAAAATAACAATAGATGATGAATTGAGAATTTGGTTTTTCAAGACTGGAGTGGATCAGCAGTAACAGATGCTGGGAAAGGGAATTTTTTTTGACATAGCAGAGCTCCATGAGCTGAGGTAATGCATCATTCAATTCCATTGTAGTTGTAACTAAACAAAAATTTAAAAACCACTATTAAGAAGAACAAATTTGCCTTAATGAATTTATAATCTTAAACATTGTGACTGATCACACAGAGTAGTCATTAGCAGGTAAATGTGCTCAGCAGTGGGAACTACATTACCTACACAACAGCAGTTAGGGGAACACTACCAAGATCAGTGCCAAGGGCCCAGAAGTCAGGAAAGCAGAAGGGAGTTGGACTCTTACACTTGTGTTATAAGATATTTAGTTACATCACCATCCCATTCAATTTACAGAATAAGCAAGACTTATCTAAAGTGAGTTTCTTCTTGCTTTTCCATAGCGATTTACAAGTTAGCCATCTAGTCTAACTGTGACTTGTGACTTGTAGGTTATCTTTCAAGTCATTGGAGGAAAGTACTTATCTCCAGAGGATTTTCAGAAAGTTAAGATTCTCAGCAGTATCTTCATACACTGAACTTTGCCATGGCCTTTTTTTTTTTTTTTTTTGGTAGCCTAGAAATCTAAGATTCAAATCACTAAAATTAGATGGGGTCAATGCCCTCCCAAGTGCAGAGGAGAGTTTCCTTCACTGTGTTGCAGTCCTTGGCTGCACACCAAATCCAGAGGAACAGAAGGTCCAAAATCTTTCTGAAATACAACCTCTCCTAGATAGCATAGATGTGTGATTTGGTCAGTCTGAGGAGCTCTACAGCAATTAAGAAATGTTAGGTTCTTTATGGGCTGTAATTAATTTCATAACAAGGCTTTACAAGTACGTGAAATCTTGAGATCTCTTTTTGTCCTCACTGGACAGTTGAACAGATTTTCATGAGGTTGCAAAAGACTTCTCCCTGACAGATATATTAACCCAGAAATAAAGATAAAGGTCCTGCTCTAATACCTGGAGAAAACAGAATGTCCAATGGAAAGGCTGACAGGACTGTTTTATAACTCAGGCAAACCAGTGTGATTCCCTAGCTGTATTTTCACATGTGTATGACTAATCAGTGCTGATTTTTTTGGAAATAAATAGCATTATGAAAGCACCTGATATGGGGAAATTTCCTCATAAGAAACTGAATTTTGCCTATTCTTAAGACTATAAACCCAAGTTTTTTTAATGACTTATATAGCTCAGTCTGTAATAAAATGTATTCCAGCTGCTTGTATTGTAGTGCAAAGCATTATCCCACTAATAATGACAGACCTCCTGGTTTTCATTATGTTCTGAATATTCACAGTGTTCTGAGAAAGTTTCAGTTTTCCTGTTCTCCAGAGTTTTAAAGACCCTTCAGTCTTTCACAGGCAGATGCAAACCCATTTTCATCAGACTCCAAGTCAACTGGGAGCTCTGCAGATGTTGTTGAGCCCAGGCTGATATACCCTCGCAGGGTTTATTATCTTTGCCCCTTGACAATAGCTCTGCATAGCTCCTGCCTGGGACAAGGGTTGTCCCCAGACCATGTCTGCCTGCAGGATCTGTGTAGAGGTGCCCTTGGGAAAGAACTTTAAGAAGTGCTGCCTGTCTTTTACACAGGGGAGGCTGCTGAGATGGTGCTTGTAATGTGAACAGTAAACTTGCTTACAGCAGTGAGATTTCTCTTTGGCAGCTCCGAGGGAGCTGGCTGCAATCAGAAATGCACACGGTGCCAATGCTGCTGTATTAACTCATTCTAACGGTTTCTATTTTGTTACTACCAGGCGGTTATGCACAGTGCATAGAAACCAGATTATCAGGAAGAGTGAAAACCTGTCATGGGACAGCTGTGTCCCTTTAAATCTGACAAACCAAATAACTTACAATGGCTTTTAGAGCATGTGTTATTTATTATCAGTCATAAAGTCTCCCTCAGCTGTTATTCAGATTTGACCTGTACTGTGGAGTTTTGCCACCAGAGTTATGGCAGTTTCAGCTGCAAGTGTGGAAATAATGGTGCTCCCTTGCTGATGGAGCTGTGCTGCAGGAGGGAGAACTTGTTGGCTTGATTAATGTTGCAGGGGAAAATAAAACAACACCCAAGTTGACATACAGCCCCTCTTGCACGAATTCACAGTGCATCTTCACCAGGCTACTGTGCCAGAATAGCTGTGCTCAAACTGGGGTATGCACAGAGGCTCTGTAGGAGAGTTGAGCTGTCAGAGATAAGCAATCTTAAAAAGACAGTCAAAATGGAAACTAATGTAAAAGAAGAAATAATGGTTTTGCTCATTAGGCATCAGAGAGGGTCATGCATTCTGTGAAACTGTGGATATGTTGAATTCTGTAGCAAAGGCCTGTTCTTGTAGGCACAGAACTAAATGCAGGATTCAGGCTGAAATTTGTTCTTTGGCTTAGGGAGGCCCAACAGAACTAACCTGTTTATCTCTTCCCATTATATCTTCCTTGTTTTCCAAAAAAAACCCCAGTATTTAATTCTTTAATATCTTGAACTGTGATAATTATTCTTCATTTCTGTTTATTGGAATGCCAATACTCTCTCTTTCCTTATTGTTGCTTTATTAATGCGTTGTTTTATCAAGATAACGGAAATCGTTAGCACAATATCCATGGAGAACTGTGAGCTTGTAGGCATTTATCATCTTCCTTATCCTTTGAGAGTTTGCTTTTAATTCAGAGAAATCTCTTAAGATTAATGGACTGAGGGAATGGGCTGAGGGTTAGATGAAGGCAGAAAAGGAAAATAAACATTCCAAGAAGAGCACTGCTGTGCAGAGTGAACACTAAGAACAGAGCAGAGGTGTGGAATATGCTTTGCAGAGAATTCCCCAGAGTCCTGTCTACAGCTCATTGCAGCTCACTGCAGTCTTCATTAAAACTTGATTTCCTGAGCTCTAGAAGGTGTGCTTGTCTCCCTCCTGGTACAACATGCAAAGGTTCCCTTTCTCAGTGGTTTAGTCATCTGTGCACACGTCAAGTCAGTGGTTAATGCCTTCACACAGTCCCAGGGCACTTGTGTTGCTTGAGGGCCTCAGAGCCAAACCTTTAAAGTGATTAAAAAAACAAGACCAAACTCTATTAAAGGCTGAATTTCAGTCAATTAGCTACTAAGATAGCTGATCTCCCAGGGTGATGCAGCTCACAAATCAGAAGATAAAGCACACAGAGCTGGGAGATTGAACCACCTCAGGGCCACACAAAGTTTGTCTTTCTGGAGAAGCCTCTTCACATGCCTATCTCCTGCCTACCCCAGTCCTCAATATTGTAGTCTAAATAATAGTGATGAAAATACACTATTCAAAGGTAAATATACTGGAACCTGAAGGAGATTGGATATTTCAAGACACCCATAAAGGTCTTAATTGCTGGAAGTCTGGGTTACAGGCAGAAATTTTTTAGCTATGACAGTAATGGAGGGTTGGATTTTAATCCCCAAATAACTCCACATTAGTTTGAATAATGATAATAATATTTTCCCACTTTTTATTGTGTTTATATGAAATAGGAGTGGTACAATGATAATAGCTTATGTTTTTGTCTGTTAGATTCATAATGGTTTCATACAGGTAAACACACATAGCTCACTGGGTGAGTGATATATTTTATATCTCAGGGTGGTAGAGGATGAGTAGGACTGAATACAGAAGTTTGAGCATTGGTCTTTTATCAGGGACCATCAAAGGTCATTTATCTACCTCACTATACTTTATCTGTCATCTGAATAATAACCATTTGAATTGTATCCTTTGAATTTTTACATACCTATTGCCAAGGATCACTGACTAAGAAAAAAAATAAACTTAAGATCTGTACAGAAGTTCATTAGAGAAAATTATTCAAAATTCAATTGATTACACCAATTTATTCCTAGAGATGTTAAAAACCTGTTCTTTGGAGAGTGAGATACTACTATTTGGATATGAACTGAGATGTGAGAAAAACAAGCAAGTGCTATTTATATACTCAAAAGTCAGTCAAATTCAAAGGTAGTGGATGTCATCTAATATACTAATTCTGCACTCAAATCATTAAAAAAAATAGCAACAGCTACAACTGCTTTCTGTCCAAAAAAAATTTCCTGGAAATTACAGAAGTATAATTAGGCTCACCTAGCTGTACTAATCTAATTGTCTATATAAATGCATATTCCAGCATGAGAGTGGCTTTTTGTGCTCCAGCTGAATCAGTTCTAAAGGAATAATGCCAAAACTGGAGAAAAAAGGCCTCTCACGATTAGATTAAAGTGTCCACACATGAATTTGTATTAATGCCTTGTAGCTCTTTAGAATCACAGCTTACCTTTTATTACCATAATTTTCCATGTGAACAATCTGTAATCTTCTGTCAAATGCCAGTAGCATCAACACATTCTAAGTTCAGTCTTGCATGAGAGTCCTATTCTAAAATAAACTCAGCTGTGTGTCAAGCTGTTCTCTGCATTTCCATTCTTTTTTTCTGGTTCTGGGAAACTATGCTGAAAGCTGACTAGTCACATTTTTTTGACTCACACTGCTGACAAGTAAGTTCTTTTAGAATTTATGGTATTTTTTACTCTCTACTACAGAGTTTCATTCTTCTCCAAGTGAGAATGTATATTTATACAGCCTGTCTAAAATGGTCTTGCCAATTGAGTAAATACTGCTCTGTATATAGAAGAATCTTAAGCTGCTTACACAAATATAAAAGGGTATCAGTTGACCAAGGAAAAAAGCATTTGTGGTTCTAGTGTCATGTTGGTTTTTTTGTGTTGATGAGGACACATACTGCTTAAAATGAATCTGAATGCGCGTTTCAGCAATGATATGATTCCATAACATTCCTAGTTTGTTTCCGGGAAGACCTGAAGCATGGGTGTTTCAGGTATGATTGTGGACTAAATGTCAACCCATACTTGCCATAGGTACTGACACAGCTTGATTGTGTCAGCAGAGACTGTGTTCTTCACATCCCCAGGACATCAAGCAGGAGGCAGCAGTGGTGTCTCCCAAGGACCACATGCACACAATTCCTCCCTTCTCCACACTTCCTGAGCTGCCCCCATATTCCTGGATGTGCTGCTTCATCAGCTGTGTGCTGGTAACAGGAGGACCATCATAGAAAACAGATCTCTCTGCATCTTTTCTATCCCAGCACAATCAGCGCATGTGGATCACAGCAATGACCTCTTCACTCTTGGGAAACGAGAAGGAAAAAATTCACAGCTGCCTTGTTGAGTTCCAAGACCCTGAAGGGTCTTGGGAATCCTTTCAGACTCTGGACTCTTGTCACCTCAAAATGGATAGGAGAAAATTCCTTCATTTTCCTGTCAGTCATTTTTCCAGATGTCTGGCAGCCTGGAAGGCTGATGCAGGACCATCAGCTGTTGCACTGCTGCTGCACAGCTGCTCTGCAATGGTGTGCATGAGGAGCCTGCACTGACTCAGGGATATGACAGCAGCCTACACACACCGACAGTGAGACCACAGCAGCCTCAGCCAGCATTGCTCAGGGCCTCACAATTCCCTCTGACAGCCTCCAGCAGGATGTCTCTCCTACAATCAAAGCCAAATTGCCTTTGGACCCGGCAGTTCCATGTGCCTTTCCATGCACTTCAGGGACTTGTGTACTCATCCAAGCAGTTTTGCTCTAACTGAGGGCTGTGATGCACAGCCTCAGGAGGGATGTGGGCAGTGTCTGGCTGGGGCAGGTACTGCTGACACCACACATGGGCTCACTCAGCCTGCCTGAGGTTACCACCCTTTGGAAAGCAGGCAGATGTGAGAGCTCTTTGGCTCCATCCCCCAGCAGCCTGGTGCTGTGGCTCAAGCCCATCTTTGTTGATAGCTTAAGGATTTGCTCTGGAGGAGTTGAAGTATGTGCACATACTGTAGTCTGCCAACTCTCCTCTGTGGAAAATAGCCTCTGGCAGGAAAGAAGAGAGTTTTAGACAGATGTTATTGTAAAGTGCGTTGGCAGGACTGCCTGCTGCTCTTCTGTAAAGCCCTCTGTGGTACTGATGTGGAGGAGTTCTGCAGACTTTTGTAGGAAGGAGAATAAAGTCTCATTTTATTTACAATGACAATATGCCTTTCTGATGTAAAACCCACATTCTAGGTATTCTGGGAAAATAGTCATTGTGGACACCAGGTTTTCAGTAACTTCCATAAGTTACTGCTCAGTTATTATTTCTTTATTTATTATTCTGTGAATTATAAAAGCCATATTTAGGATTCAAGAAAAAAAGGAATAACCTTCCTTATTTACAAGATAAAGAATGCTTCTGTATAATGCCTCAGAGAAATGAACATATCTTTAGTCCTTTTGTCGATTCAAGTAATTTATTCTTTCTTAATTATGTAATTTTCTATAACCTATAATGAAGTGGTACAGCTAATTTTATTTTTTACTGACAGAGTAGAAGAGGCAAATGTAATTTCCAGTTACTGCAGCAAAGCACCAGGATCTATTTAGAGAAATAAATTGATTTAGATGCCATAAAAAGTGGCAGCACAAAGTCAAAACATTACTCATCCTGTTAAATAATTTAGCTAGTGACTTCTGTCTCGCTTGAGTATATCTGACTTGGTACACTTTGGGATTTATATTTGTAGGCCTTTGATCTCTCTGAGATGACTGCCTTTTATATCCTTCCCACAAAACTCAAAGGAACACCTTTGGAATGAAGGTTAGGCTCAAAATGCTTGTGTCTTTTTCCTGCTCACTTCAGATCCAAAGGCACAAGGCCAGTCAGGAGTGTGAAGCACTTTTGCACTGACCATGGTATTATCCTGGGCAGCTTTTCCTTGTCCTCCAGTAAGGCAGCTGCTTAAGTGGGTGAGATTCAGTTTGGCGGATGTCTCACAGAAATTGTGGCATCCTGCAGTCATTTTGTCTGAGAAAGCTTCACCTGGCTATGGTGGAAGGGAGCTGATCCTCCCCTACCTGCTGCCTGTTTACAGGCAGTAGCTAATTTTAGCTATGATGTAAGTGAAATCTAGTATCTGATCCAATATCCTCAGGGTGAGTTACCTAATTTCTTTATCACAGCTCTATTTTGAACTCATGTGGCACTTAAAAGTAAATGAAAAATCTCTGGACTTTAAGCTGATGGTTACCTTGGGACCAGCAGGGTTATACTCATCATAAACAAACATCGGTAGTTTTCATTCTGCATTATATATTCAGTGTGTATTTTTATATTGGCTTCAAATAGTAAATTAATTTCCAAATTAGAAACACTTTCTGAGATAAACTAGGTTAAGATAAAAAAGCCCCTTAAATTTGTAAAATAAACTAAATATCAGATCGCTGTCACAGTCAAGTAAGAAGTTAAGTAAGTGTTGTTTGGTAGTTAATTTTTGTTCAGGAGTTAGTGAAGGAAGAAATTAAAGGAAAATTTGAGAAAGAAATTAAAGGAAGGAAAAAACCTAAAATGCCAATATAACTGAGTATGAATTACAAACAATAACAGGAAAAAAAAAAAAAAAAGGAATGTCAATAAGGAGAGATAAAGATAGAACTTTAAAAGAGACTGGAAGTTCTGAAGACAGAAATAACACCCCAAGGGTATTAAGGAGAATATAAAATGTAACTGGTATCTGTTACCACAGGGAGATGGAATTTTTTGAAGAGCAACAGGAAAAGCTGTTTATTCAATAAATGGTTTTGTCTTTCATTTGGAAAGAAACAGAGAAATCTAGTCATAGCACATGAGGATGGAAAAGTGCTTTCCAGTGTGCTTGAGTGAAAGGAATCCCACTAGCCCCAGTCTGAGTCCAGTGATCCAAACTGTGCTAGTCAGCTGCACCTTACCACTCTCTACAACCACCCGAAAGAAGGTTGTAGGAAGATGGAGGCTGGTCTCTTCTCCCAGGAAAACAAGTACTGGGAAAAAAATCTTTACTGAAAGATTGATCAGACATTGGAATAGGCTGCCCAGGGAAGAGGTGGTCATCATCCCTGGAAGTGTTCGAACAGTGCATGGCTGTGGCACTTGGGGATATGGTTTAATGGTGATTACCAGCTGGACTCAATCTTAGAGGTCTTTTCCAGCCTAAAGGATCCTCTGATTCTCTCTAGTCAAGGGCAGGTACTCCAGAGGGGAGTTTTTTCCACTCTGTTCAGGGGACTGCAGCATCCAAATGACCACCAGGCTCATGAGGAACCAGGCCAGGTGTGTCTCTTAGGTTACCCTGGAGTGACAATAAAATTACACACACAGCTGGTAGTCCTTGATGCCACACTTCTTGACACCATCTTCACCAGCTCCACCCAAGCAGCTGGTTAGGGACACCTTCAGCAAGTTCTGTTCATGGCTAAATTCATGATCCCCCACCTACAGAAGGAATGGTCTTGCACTGGTCTTGCACTAAAGGTGCCCTTTTTTTAGCAGCTGTCAAGATAATAGTGTGTGACAGCAAAACCATTGTCTGTTCAGGCAGAGCTTATCATTCTATAAAATATTCTGGCAGTTTTCCAGGTGTGGCTTTGTGGTAGCTTCAGCACTTATTCCAGGGTCAGTGACTTGGAAACATACACATTCTTGTTTTAGGATTCCTAAAAACTCCCTGTTCACAGAACTTTTCTCAAGAATATAGGCATACATGCTTTTAATGCTTTGTCACCCATGTGTTATTAATATCTGTATGCTTACAGCAATGCTACTGGCATGTGCTCTAATTTTTTTGCTTCTCTTTGGACTACAATAATTCCCTCCTTCGTGAGGACCTGTTCAAATCACGATTTCCCTAAAAGTGCAGCTGGTCAGACCATTCAGTTCCCAGCCATATCACTGGCATTCTGAGGAAACATTTGAGGGTTGCTTCATAATGTATTGATTGTTCAGTACTTTTTGGAAAATAACCTTGAGAAAACATGTGCAATGAATTACCACTGTAGCACGTAATACCATAACCTGCATTGCTAACGGTTCAACACCGGGTGAAATAGGACACGTAACAAAGTAGATATTGTAGGACTGTAGAACAGTCAGTCCCACTGAGACTTAGTAAATACTCTCTTAATCTCTGATGCCCATATTGTAATTTCTTGCTGATTATGTTCAGTTTTCTCCTTGATTTGTTAAGACAGTGTCACTGATTGGTTTACAATGGATTCATAATAAAACCCCTTTCTTCCACAATTTTTTGCATTCAGCTCCTGCTTTTCCTGTTACAAGAGTACCTGTCATGCCCTGGGGAGGATTGTTTTCAGTCATTCTGATTGGAAAATTATGTCTGCCTGTACACCTTAAACCTGGTAAGTAATGGCCACAATATCATTGAAAAATGTGGTTTTCAATTTTAAAATGCAGTCTTACTCTGAAGACACCATGATAAATGATTTTAGTTTTGGGTCTTACCAGTTGAACTTTAGATCAGAATAATTCTTTATGGTGAGTATTTCCTTCCCTTTCTCTACAGCAAGAATGCATCCTAATAAATTCCTGAAAGTACACAGGCAGCTTCTTCTTTGGGAATGATGGATTTCCTTTAGGGATGGAGTTTACCAGTTCAAAGGTCACCAGTTTATGTGTGATCCTTTCACAGATCTGTGATACAGTTCCATACAGGAACTAAATAAAAGTATGGCTCTACAGTCTTCTAACATATGGTTAAGATGCTGGACTTTTCTACACTTAATTAGGTAGACTTTTCTTCTATTAATCTCTGCAGTGAGAGCATATTTTAGTATCAGTAAACCACATGGACCTGAGAATATTGCAATCAGATTATTCTGCAATTATTCTAGCATTTGAAGCTAATGAGAACACAGCTTTTTCAAGGAGCAATAATCCACCCTGGCAATGTACTGAAAACTGTAGGAAGGCTTTAATCACATCATTACCCATCAGTGATAATTTATCCCAAGTGGAATCAAGGTCTATAGTATTCAGTGTTCCATTTGCTACACCTAAATTTCCTAATAAATTACTTAAATCTCCCTTTCATTTTCAAATATTTCTCAATCCATTGCTTAAACAGGTTTTGCTCGGCATACATTCCAGTTGAATAATTAGGAAGTTTAATGGAACAGTTACTAGAGTTAATTTGAACCATATGTAACTCTATGCCAGATTTAAAAGACCTTATGACTTTCCATATTGCCTTTGGAAAGTTGGGCTTCTGGAGACTTCGATTCCAACAGTAGCTGGCATTTGTCCAATCAAAGGAAACAAGGTGAGCAGATGGAAACAGTCTGTGAGCATAGGCAGATCACTGGCATAGAAAAGTCTGACCTGATCTTTCATGGACAATTTTATTCTGGGAAAGTTAACCATTAGATGGAGTTAGTACTGTGTGATGCTGGCTGATCACAGGAAGGGTTACAGGCTGCCCAGGGAAGCTGTGGAGTCTCTGCAGACATTCCAAGCCCTCCTGGACATGTTTCTGTGTCACTGCACCAGGCTGACCCAGGCTTGGCAGGGAGCTTGGACTGGGTGATCCCCAGAGGTTCTTTCCAACCCTAACAAATCTGTGATTTGGTGGTTCTGTGATGCGGGGCAGTGGGTTCACTGCTCTGGCTGGCAGGACAAGTTGTGAATACTCTAATACCCTAAATCCAGATGTAGTGTCTGGGAGGGTTTTGGGTACAAACTACCTCTGTAGAACCCACTTGTAGGAACCAGCACTGTTTAGTTGTTTTTACCCGTTTACAAAATGGATGGAAGCTGTCACACAGTTGGCTGTGATGAGATTATATAGCGTGGCATTTTATCATTGAAGAATTCCCAGTCAAGATTTCCAATCAAGCTACCCATGGAAATATCTTTAAGTGTTTGAAAGCTAAAAGAAGTGGCTTAAGGGTACTTATATTAACAAAGGTATCATACAAAATGCAATTAATTTTGAATGTTAAAGGCAAGACCCAGGTGGTCAGTAGTCATGGGTGTGGGCACATGTAACAACTCATTAGTCTTCCTACTGAGATCCCTAATTCCTAAAGCTATTTTTTAAAAAAAAAAAATTAAATATTTTTGATGTCTCTTTTTATTTCACAGTCTAATCCAAACAGCACCCTGGTTCCCACAGAAGTTTTGGCTTAACTCACTCCCTTTTCTGGGAAGTGTTCACTGTGTTCCATATTATCCTTTTCCTGGAAACCCCTTGACATAACTGCTGTCCTTAATCCTTCTGTGATTGTATCACATTCCAAACTGCTCTTGGGCTTGGATCCTGTTTTCTGCTTGCTTCCTAAACAAGCAATGCCCAAACTGCTCATCCAAGAAGCTCTTTGGATACCCTTAACTTGGCTCTCATTAATATCTATGCCTTCAGAAATATCTTTTATATTTCCTAAATGCCCATGGAAAGCATTCTTTGTCTTTTGATTAGAACCCCACTGTCTGCTTTTCTTTAGCATGCCTCAAGATAATAGTCCCTAAAGGGATCAACAGTGTTTTTTTGGTCACAAACTCATTCTCATTTTAGAGTTCCTGAAACCTCCCTTCATGTGGAACAGTATGCAAGAATGTAAGTGTGTATTTTAGCCTACTGCTATTAATATCTGTGCATTTACAGCAATGTAACTGATACATGTTTAAATTTATTTGATTCTCTTCAGGATAATTGGAACCAAATGGCTGTACGGGAATCTTAGTTTTCTTTCTTTATTGTGGGAATCCCTAAAACTCTAATTTTAGACACGTTTAGGTGAGATGAATCACCCTATTAGCAGCAAATGTGGATGTTAAATGAACGTATGAGCAGAAGAATATTTCACATTGGCAATCCTGACACCAGGACTCTTAAAAGCAATGAGTTTTCAAATTGCCTCCTGAAAATGTCAGTTTTGAGTAAGTATTTGCATGTGGATGATTCTGAAGATCAGAAAGATAATCATATTTTATGAGTATTCAAAATGATCAAGGGGAAGAGAAGGTAACAGGAGGCTTGCTAGATAACATCAGTTCTTGGCAAAATACTGGAAAAATTATAATGATTCTGTTGGTTAAAAGTTAAAAGAGAAGGGTTTATAATTAAGCTTGGTAAATGCATGAAAATTAGGCTTTGTCAAATATATTTGATTTCTTTCTTACAATTACATTTAATAGAAGTAAGTACATAATGGACTTCTGCAAAGCATTTGATTTATTACAAATGACATGTTGATAAGAAAATTAGGACTATGCAATATCAATAAAGTACATATTAAATGGATTAAGAACTGGTTCACAGGACTGAAAGAGTACTTGTCAGCAGGGAGTTATTACTGATTATGACATTTTTAGGAAGGTTCTGTAGTGTTTACTCCTAGTTCTTAATCAGCTTCATTTTCATCAGCTGTGTTCTCCACAATTTTCAATCGATTGGCAGAAATAAGTGAAAAATAAAATCAGTGGTGTTAGCCCTTGTGAATGGTCCCAAGTGGTGAAGGATGTGAAAAACAAGTCCCCCAAACAGAGTGTTCTGGATTACAAGGGAGAAAGTTGAGCTCCATGAAACATATTTGACTTCAACATGAACTGCTGCGAGGAACACAGGGCAAGGAATAAGATCTTACTGAGGAGGACAGAGTCTCCTGGGTAACAGTGAGAGGTTTACTAGAGAGATACCATGGTCTTCCAGTTTAAAGTGCTGTAATAAAGGGTTTATGGTGCATAAACCCCAGAACTATAAGTGGGGAATATGGACATGATTTTACCTCTCTGCATAAAATTCCTCAGGTATGCAGCTGTGATTCCAACACTTTAAAAAATATGATTGAAAGAACAGAGAGGGCAGAAAAGAATGGCAACAATTACTCCAAGGTTAAGGAAAATGTTTTAATCCATCAAACATTTTTGTTGCATAGTTAATGCAAGTCAAGGCCCCTGAAAACCACTCCATCAATACTGTAATTCTGTCTGGTTTCGGTACCCTCAAAAGAGCTCTCTATATATTTATATAAACTTTTAAACCAGACCTTATAATGGTGCCCTCAAATGAGATTTATATATATATTTATATTTTATAATTTTATATTTATATATTTATGTGCATTATATAATCTTGACCTATATAGAATGAAGGCTGGAGTGTTTTCCTTTGCTACTCTCACCCCTGTCAGGAACATGTTAACCACTGTGTCTCCTCTGTGTTTGCCTGGAGACAATAAGAGATGGTTTTACCTTACAGCAACACCAAGGACATGAAGAACATGGTCAGAAGCCCTTGTGCATTAAACCACTGAGTTGAGCAGTTAATAAAGACACACAATGCATGGCAGAATTTTACAACCTGACTGTTAACTTGTGGATTGGGTTAAATAAATGCTGTTCATCAGAAACTGCCCATCCAATAGACCAATGCACCTCAAGATGCTGAAAAAGTTGGAATTTTTAAACTTACCAAGTAGAAGGCAACTTTATAAGAGAATATAAGTACTTTAAATGGAAAATTATAATAAATAATAAAGGCTTTTCAGTGGAACCGAGCAAAACAAGAATCTGGGCTTGGTGATTAAGGCAAAAATATTAAAAATACAAATTGACACATTTTTATTTTGTTTCTTTTTAAAAGCAAGGCTGATAAACAACAACAACAAAAAAGTCCCAATAGAGTTGCAGTTTTCACTGCTAATATAAAATGAGTGGATTTTATAAAACTAAGAATATGTGTTGGAAATCAGGATAAAAATTGTCTTTAGGAATCACTGGCCTCTACAAAAGTACCATGTAAATTTTAACAGCCTGTGCTATAAGGAAAACCAGACTACAGGATCTATTATTGGTCCCAAAGGCAACAATCTATGAATAAACTGTAGTAAAAGTATTACATGGGAAATTGGATTGGAAAGCACCATTCAATTATCTTATAAATCAGACCAATGGCTGTGATCCTTTCTTGAAATTCTGGGACAGAATATTCTTTTAATTTCCTACTACTAAGGCTTAAGTATTCAATCAATTCCCATGAAACCTGTTTCTCCCATGAAACCTGTATATATAGTGTGATATATCATGGTGATAGAAAGCTGAACTCAGTGCTGTAGGATGAGATTGTCAGAGCTGGAAGAAACCCTACTGAGATCAAAGAGGCAGAGTAGAGCAGAAAAAGAGGACATCTATCCTTTAGTAAATGATACTTGCAATAAAGAGAAACAATGGAGAGTTAATATTCTTGGTTCTCTGACCCTTGAGATTAAAGCAGTATTACTCTAAAGTCACACAGTAGTTACTCCTGCAATGCTGACTCTGTACTTTGAAATTGACCTGTACTTGCTTCAAGTGTGAAAGATATTTCCAAAACTGAGAGTAAAAAGGATTGCTTTGCAAACCGCAGTGATATTGACTTACTAATTAATTTAAAGTGGTGATTTCATGATTGCTGGTTGCCATTAAATTGCTCCTTGCAGGATCATGCAGTGTGTTTATTTGAAACAGCTACAACAATTTTCCATATAACTGCAGCACCTAAGTGCAATACAGTTGAAACAAAGTGCAGGAGACACATTACAAGAGCTGTATCTTCCAGATACAACAGAACAATTTGTTTTGTGATTCCTAATTGCTAGCAAGTCAGTGGAATGAAATGTGCTTTCAGAAGCTACATTGCTGACATCTTGCTGACATCATCTCAATCAGCACAGAAGCTGCCTCTATGTATTCATGCCCTTTGAAAGTTCCAGTAGTTGATGCTGAACAAACGAAAAATAGCTACAGATACAATAAAAGCACCAAGTATGGGAGACAGGCTGAGCCATGGAGAGGAAAGAGAAGAAAAGGTTTAAAATAAATGGGAAATGAATAAATAATAAAAAAAAGTTTCTCTGGGCAGGCTGGGATATGAAATAAATCACCAAATGAAAAAGAAAAGTGATAAAGTAATGACAATCAGAAAGAATGATGATAGGTGAACACAGAAGAGCAAATCAGACAAATATGAAAACTTAGGACAAGAAAAAAAAAAAAAAGAAGAAACAAGATAAAGAGTAACTTAGGCAGAAAGAAAGTCAACTTGAAAAAAGTAAATTGAAAAAGTGACTCAGAGAGGTCTAAAGGGAGCAAGTTGGTCAAAGAGAGTTAAGAGGGTCCCAGCTAATAAAGAGGGCCATGACTAACAAAGACAATTTTCAAATGGTCATATTGAGAATGAAATAATCAGTTTTATTAGGCAACAAAGATAAAGAGTAAGGACAAACAAAAGGAATAATTGTTCCCTGAGCTTTCATAATTGTGAAATCTCAGTGTGTGCTGCAGTTCCTGATTCCCGTGTAGGTAATGACAGGATGGCCTGGAAAAGTAGAGAGACTTTTAAATTTGTTTTATGTAAGTCCTTTTTGTTTTGTGTATGCCTTTCTGAAATTGTTTTTTCTCATTTGCAGAAAAGTAAGTTGAGATAACTGAGGGTTCTTTGTTTGCCTTTTGTTTGTAACATTCCCTTTCTAGGGAGTTACAAAAGAGCCTTTTGAAGTATGGGTTGTGTTTATTCCTTCAGTTTTAAAATACAAACTCATGTTTTTTAAGAAATAATGCCAATTCTAGGACTGCCTCTTAGAACCTAGATGGGAAAGATGTCACTCTGTGTTTTCTTAACTCACTGAAAAACCTTTAGTGTTACTAAATGACCAAGATGGCTTAGTCAGATCTACTGATCTAACAGGATATAGTTGACATGAAAGAACTGCTGTCTTCAGAAGCTTGTTGTCAAACAATGTCTTTGATCTCCCCTCCTAAAAATGACTCACAGAGAGCAAATGCACAGAGCAGTTACAGAAAATTGCCCTTACTCAGAGACTAAATGCTTATATAATCTTCTGTGTCTGAATGCAGGCCACACAATCATAAGCGGACCGTGTACAGCCCCTACATATTTTCGACAGAGAAGAAACACTATAATTCTAGATTCTATTCCTTTGTCCCTTGTAGATGAACATGGCAGCATTTTTGCAATTTTACCCTTTTTATTGTTTTACATATTATTTGCTTGAGTTTGGGTCTTGCTAAAATCTGTTTAGGATCTACAAGCAGAGGCTCAGCACAATACAAGATCAGTACCTTGCTGTCTATCCGTGCCTTTTTGAAGCCCTTTCCTTTCTCCTGCTGCCTCTCAGTGTCACTGGAGCAGCCAGAGCCCTAGATCAGGATGCTCCACTGCCTCCAGTACTAACAACCTTTGCTGTAAAGAGTTTGTTCCCAAACAGCCATGAATTGTAAACGGCCAGCAAGGTTTTGTCCAGACTACACCACTATCCTTAATTTTTTTCACCATTAAAAAAACATACATGGTAATCTGGAAAAAGTGATTCACTAATTATTTTGTTTTAGCAGTGTGTGAAATGTTTTCTAGTTGTTTCACAATCTTAAGTCTTCCTTCGGATACTTCAAGAATTATGCCAAAACTTCTAGCAGACTTCATTAATATGCTCACTTGAGACTAGCCTGAACAGTGCTTCAGTTGTGATCTTGCTAGTGTGAGTGAGAAAAAAAGTTATGTATGCAGATATCCTTGTTACTTTTTTGTTTTACTTTCACATTTATATCAATTTTTTTTCATCCATCCATAGCATTTAAATGCTGCAGAAAAACAAAGACCCTAAATTTCTTTCATTTAAGATTTTATCTGTTCTTCATATCTGGAATAGATCTTTGCAAATTTTAACTACACGTTAATATACTATTTTTTTGCCTCTCTAAATGGAGACTGAATATAACTGAATATAAGATGAGGGTAATCAGAGATTTCTGAAATGCCAGTAATGTATTTTAAATGCCAGAACAACAGTCTGCTATTCGAAGTGTCAACAAAACTTCTCCTGGTGTCCTTTGATTACTTCTGCAGATGTGAGAGAATCCTTATTTTCAGCCGCAGATGTTGGATTTGGAGACATAGTGAGCTCATCCATAGATGATGGATGCAGATCTGTGACAGTACAGAGAATAAAGAGAAGGGTAACTAGCAACTGCAACCAATCAAAAAATACAAGTATATCAGAACTGAAGGTCTTTATATCAAGATATCTGAAGGATAAGTTTTAGTACAACTCCAGCTGCTGGAATTAAAAAAGCCATTAGACTTTGGTAAATCATGAGGCTTTAATATCACTGAAAGTCTGATTAGATGATCACAAGACCTTTTTTATCTTAAATGTTATAAAAAGTCACTGCTATGAAACTCAGCAACTGCCAGGAAATGCTTCACAATGCCTGGTGAGATGTAGCAAGAGATGTGTTAAATATTGAGGTTAGCTGGAGCCCTGAAACTACAAAGGTGGAGGAGTGCTGCCCTCATGATATTACCAAAAAGAATCATGCTCATGGCTAGGAATTTGAAAATCTTTGTAAGCTGGCTTATAGCCCTGTGGGTGAGGACTTGTGGGGAAATGTTCCAGTGGTTGCTGAAAGCCAAATTTGAATTAAATTATGCCAGCTAATTCAAATACAAGGAATTTAAAATCAGCATTAAAATGTTATTATACTTCCTCAACAAATAATGGCATTAGACAGATGAATTTATTTTCAGAGTTTGGTCAAAAAATATAAAAATACTGCGATAATAGAATTCTTCTGTGCTACATCTGACCATTCTTTTGGCAACAGAGGAAAGAAGAGCACTGCCATTGATGCCTAGAGAGGCTACCTGGAACAGAGGCTAGACAGTGTTAAAGGAATAAAATAGATATTTATTTAAAAGGCTTTCAAAGATACACCTTGGGCAGTACAAGAGCCTGGCTGTAGCTCCATCCAAGATGGATCGAAGATGGATGACCTGTCACAAGTTTTCACACTTTTATAAGTTTTTGTCCATTTACATATTGGGCCAGAAGCTGCAATGGTGTCCTTGGTTCTCAGGCTGGAAAAGGATTGTTTTGTCTAACTACCCTGTGAAGAGAACTTGCGAACACTTTATATGAAGTTCAGAGTCACACACTAAGGCAGTAAAGAATCTGGAAAATATGAAAGCTTAAACTTGAGGCATCACCATAAATACAGGAGCTTGCTTGATGTGTGCAGCTGAGTGCACAGTTGTTCTCAGTACTGGAGGCTTGCAAGGGAAGACAAGTGAGAAATAAGTCACGCAGACAGATCCCCAGTGCATCACCATCCCCATGGATGATGGGCTCAGCTGAGAGTCTCTTTCTTCCCCAAAGTGGAACATGGGGTCAGCCTGCTCCTGTACCTTAAAGATTTCCTTCTTGAAGAAGGTCCAGTCATCCTGGACTCCTTAACCCCTCAGGACTTTCTCCCCAGCCACTCCACCAAGCTCCTTAAGAGAACAATGTCTACCCTATTGATACCAAGGCACAGTTTTGCTGACCTCCTTCCTTCTCCATGAATGACTATGATTTTCTGATGGCTGTGCCCAAGACCCTCTGACCATCACATCACCCACCTGCCCCTCTCTGTCCACAAACAACAGATCCAGTGAGTCACTTTCCTTTGCTGGCTCCCTCACCAGCTGTCTGGAAGTTACCCTCCAGACTCTCCAGGAACCTCCTAGACTGTTTTTCTCTGCTGCACTCTATTTCCAGCAGACATCTGGTAATTCAAAGTCCCCCATGAGAACATGGGCTAGTAATTGTAATTTCAGGAATGTGGATTCCTCTTCAGTTAATAGAAAGTAATAAGTACTGAAGAAATGAGATTCAGCTCTCAATAGTTTCCCAAACTAATAGCTCTTTGAGAATAGCTCTGCTAATACTGGTGACCTCTATTCCCACTGGATAATTGCTTTTATTATGCATTTCTATTTTCTGTTCTTGTCTTACAGCACTGATGGATGTAATTTTGTTGTATACTATATAGGTGCCTAATGAAATTGCCAAAAGAAAGTTCATTGCCAAGCTAAAAAAAATGGTGTCAGCTCTTGAGTCTCAGTAAGGGTCTTACCTTCAAGCTTGCCTTTTTTTTCCCAAGCACATTAAATAATTCTCGCTATGGCTAGAAAAAATTAGGAAGGGCAAAAAGCCCATCATAGGGTAGCCTAAATTCAGACATACCTCACACTACCATAATGAACAGATGTGCTGTATCTGTAGCTGACAAATTAGGCCACATGATGGCAGGTGAAATATAGATAAGGTGAGAGTACTGCATGATGAAAAGAGGATATTAACACCTGTGTTATGTTGATATGACCAGTCAGAAAGAAAAATGTGTGTTGGAGAGGAGAAATCAATTTAATGTCTGCATTATACAAAACATCAATACAGACAGGACATTAAACTGCATTAGGACATGTATCTGTAGGTGGATTTACAGGTGGACTGCATAATTTGAAAATATCAGGGGACTAGAAAAGGGAAAACAGCATGGAGAAATTCTCAAGTGAAGGAAAATATATTAACACAGGACTTAGCTGAGCAAAAAAATATTAGGAAGGAGATACACTAAATGGTGAATGAAATAGTGAAAGTCAGTTGAATTACCATATTTATTCCTAGTGTAGGACAAAATAGTAAAATAGCAATCTGAAAAAAATTGTGTAAATTTCATAAGAAAAAGCACATGTTGACACAAAGCATCATCAACCCACTGAACAGCATAAACTCCCCAGAGTCTGTATGTTCTATACTCTGCAAGATATGTTCTATCCTAATTACCATTTAATGCAATTCTAAAACTTCTCTATTGATCTTCAAGGCCACCATTGGATAAGGGCCCAACTGAATTAGGTAATATCCTTTCATCTGTAACTTATGAAGACAGATGAGCTCTCCCAGCTTAATGCAACAAGCTCTGATGACATTCATCAGGACCATAGATAGTATTTGAGGCAAAGTGGACTGATACAGAGCAGCCAGATACAAGAAGGCTGGAGAGGGACTTCTCACAAGTGGTGGTGGCTTTAAACTGAAAAAGAGGAGTGGAGAGAGTGTACTGAATTACAGTCTGATAGTATTTAGAGTAAATAGACACATCTCTTTGGTAATGGTTTCCAGCTGTAACTGAAATCAAGGAGATAAAAATTTCAAGATCTCAGAAGGATCAGTACCTAAAAGACTGAAAACCAGGGAGTGATCCAATACTCTAGATTGTCAGAATGCAAATTTAATTTATCTTGCTAAGCACTTGGATTCTAAGGAAGATGATAATTTCATATAAACTGTATAAGATATGTGTAAAATAAAAATACACAGAATTCTACCACACAATGATTAGGCAGTAATTTTTGGCAAAAGGAAAAAAAAAAGTACTAATATATGAACATGCTTTTCAATAATCTTATCATTTCTGCCTAAGAAAAAGATTCTTGAAATTGGAGAAGTGACTAGATACCCAGAGACCCACACAAAGCCAATGTGATATATGGAACTCTATTTCAAATACCTATTTAAGGGGAGGAGAATGATCATGGAGGTACTTATCTCCCTCCTAACCATAGTGGAAGCTTGCACTGGACATTGATTTTCAATCAGTGAAGTGTGCTGAGATGAATCTCACCATTAGCAACTATAGAAAATCACATCTTAGTTGTGTATAGTTGAAATTTAATATCGATTTATTGATGCCAATAACTGTTGACATCTTGATACCTGGAAACTCTACTGTTCTGGTTCAGCATGGTAAATATTGAGATTTTATGGGAGTATTTGAAAACCACAGACAGCTGTTAAAGAAGCTGATGAAAATGTGAGATTTTCAGAACATCCTTTACCTGAATTTCCTATTATCTACATTTATGCAATTTCTCCACAGCTGTGTTCTGTTTTGATCAAAGATGATCTGCCCAGCATAAAAGATAGATCTTCATTATGTTTCTCAGTGTTTTTCAAGGGTTTTTCTTTCTACCCTGCAATTTTTGTATTTGTCTAATACATGAAATCTGGGAGTGGATATGGATGCTTTTAGAGTTGCTAAATTTTTCATGAACAAGGATGTTTCCACAAACAGTGATTAAAAATGATGCCAGATGCAGAGAGCATTTCCAGTGTTGCAGACTGCAGGAAACAAAGGGCGCATTTGTACTTTGGTGCCGAAATCTTTGGATTAACTGCTGTGAGCTCATAAGATCAAAACATTCAGCTCAGCACTGAGTGCTGGGAGTAGCCTTGATCCCCAGATCAGTATTGTCATGTTCCAGCTGTACTGTGGCTGACCTCCTGTCTGGCCAAACCGACTGATTGTGCTGATAAAACCACTCTGATTCTGCTCCATGACAAATATAATAACTCAGTGTGTGGCTCAGGGGGCCCTAAGCTATATCGTCAAATAATGGCGAATGTTTGTGTTTATAATACAGGTTTTTTTCTTTACCAATTCCTACAGAGTCACTGTAAAAAGGGAAGGCATTTGTGATTGCCTAGTCTAACTAAGAATCTCTGTTGCTCACTATTTTTACAATTTTGGTCACGCTCTTTTCAGCCCAGTCTGAGATGGAGGGACAGCTCAGAGATTGGCAATTCTTACGTGTTTTGTGAAGACTGATGGTTTCATTCAGCAAAAAAGACCCAATAAAATCTTCATTAGTTCTGCCTCTAACAAAATGCTTTGCTGAGTGAAGAGACCTTTAGAGAGAATTAGAGCTCTAATCTGTCATTTTGAACATCCTCGTTTTCCATTAAACAGAGCAATTTGCAAGATTAAATGCAAAGGAATATCTTATTAGTCTTCATTATTTGGACTTTATCTGTTTCTGATTCCTAAAAGCTGATATAAAAATATGCACCCTTTGTTTGTTTAACCAGTAAGTGGTTGTATTTCCTTCTCGTATATTCTAAAAATATTTATTCCTCTCGAAGCGGAATAAACAGGTCAACATTCACAGTTCAAATCACAGTTCCTCTGGATACAGGTTCCAGCAAGGAAGGGCAGTATGAGTGGCAGTTTCTTCAAATTACTTTAATTATTTCACATATCACTGTCATTTCTTGTTGCTGAATTACTGTCAAATAAACCACCCTTATGATCAGTTTAACTTTCCCCTTTTCATCCTTTAGAATGCTTTCTGAAGGGATTTCCCTGTGCTTTTACAGATTCCTGGATAAGTGAGATCTACTTCTGCTCTAATAGAAGACTCAGATGCTTTCCAGGCATCTTTGACCTGTGTTTACAACATGGAGAAGTAGGAGCAGTGTCTCAGATCTTGCTGTTTACTAATATATATTTTCTAGTAAAGCTTTCCCCTGTGCAGCTGGAGAAAACAGACTGGAGATGGCTTTCTGATTCTGCACCTTGTTTTACACTGGCCATGGATTGATCTGAACAAGTTAGGAGCTATTTAATGTCAAACAAATTAGCCTTTTTTATCAAATGGAAAAAGCCTAATGATGATATTCCAGTTTTCTGCCTGAAAGCTGGGAGGATAGTCAGGTCAGCAGATAGTTAAGGAACTTTCAGGTCTCAAAGTCTGCCTTAGAGAAGATGGAAATTATTCTGATATTGAGGTGTGGTGTGGATTTATATAAGACTCTCTGATGACTATAATAAAATAGTGAGAAGTTTGCTGTGAAGCTTTTTTATTCATCATCTGATATTGCTAAGGTAGATGCAATGGGAATTGTACAGATTACTGCACAGTTTCTGTACTGTAAAATTTCTGATTACTGTAAAATTTCTGCAGAACTAAAATCGCTCTTAATGTGGTCAGATGATAAGGAGAATGACAATACATAGTCTATAACCTAGCATTAGGTATAAAGGATCCTGTCATCCTTTATCATAAAAGGGTTCAACAAAGTACACCTGTTCCTTTACAATAGTCTTCACTTTGGGGATGAGTATTAGTTGACCAAGAAAAAAATGCTTATGAATCCAGACTGAACTGATAAAAGGAAGGAGAAGAGTCCATTATCCAATGGTGTTTCATCATGAGCTATTGTAGTGATGGCAATAATAAGCATTTGGATGTAATATTCTGTAGAAGAGGAAGAGAGCCTAGCCAAAGTATTTCAGAGAGTTCAGGATTCTTTTCATGCTGGACCTGACTCTTTATACACAAGCAATTTAAATTTGTTTAAGATTTAGTTAAATTGATTAAAATTTTGTATGGACATATCTATGTCAAATCAAGGGAAAATAGACCAGTGTTTTTGATATTAATTCTCTTGTGGAGTGGTAACTTTGTCAGTGAGAGCTGGAGCAAGCAGCAGAGACAGAAATCTTTAAAAATCAATCCTGCCATGAAAGAATTAGCATCAAAGGACAAGAGAAACTATGTAGGAGTGTTCTCCACTCTGTACTGAAAAAGAAGAGAGAATTTAATTATTTGATAAGGTAATCTTCTATTTTAATTTTTTACTTCATTTTTTTGTGTGTTCTTCCATTAAGTACAACCATGTTACCATAAAATATTCAAGTAGTCTTCCCAAAGAACTCCCTCCAGACGCTTTTACTGTTAGCGCTTGCAATGCCATGTTCTAGCACATTCTTTAGTGACCTACAGACGGATAGCTATCATTTGAATCTTTAAGAGGGACAAAAAAACCAGTTAGCATCCTTCCCCAGCAATAGAAACAAATACTTTTCACTCTCCTTTTTCCCTCTAGGTTTCATGACTTATTAAATTTATTTTTTTTTATTTTGTAGCTCTGATCTGTGCAATCCATGTTTGCAGCTCCTCATATCCGACTTTTAAAACATAATTTCAGTCCTTATGCACTTTCAAGCAATGAAGTAATTCAAGGCAAAACATTTTGAGTTAATCAGAACTCATGTCTGAGGTTCTCTGTACCTGCTGTGCGTGCTGCTCTCCCTCCTTTATTCTCCTAATTTGAAGGCAATGTGGCTGTCCTGTTTAGGGCAAATTTTGGGAGTGGCCCATGGCACTCCAAGTGTAAGTGATGGAATCTTGTCAACCTCATTTTACCGCTTAACTTAGGGCACAGGAAGGATCAGGGCAGGAGCACCTCTTCCCGCACTCCGTAAACGCGTGCTGTGAATTATCAGCGTGGTCGCTGGCACTGCAGGCACTCAGCTCCCTGCACTTAGGAGTGTTCGTGCTGCTTTGGCTCTGGGCAGGCTGCATCTGTAAATGACGTGGAGGTCCAGAAGAGTACTCAGGCTGGTTTTATTTCAGTGCAATCCATCTTTACTTTAAGAACCCCAGGGCTCCCCTGTCTGTATCACCCGTCACTCTCCCAGGCTGCTGTTGGAGCGGGAGCCATGGCAGGAGACACCTGGGGTGGACAGAGGGGACATGGTGGACAGCCCTGACCCTGAGCCCCAAGGTGGGCATTGCTCAGGTACCTCTTTAGTGCTAAATCCCATCCTGGGGTGCTCTGGGAAGAGTGTGGCCAGCAGGTCGAGGGAGGGGAACCTCTCTACTTGGCCCTGGTGAGGCCACACCTGGAGTGTCCAACCTGGATCCTCAGCACAGAAAAGACACGGAGCTATTGGAGAGGGTCCAGCAGAGGCCACAAAGGTGATGAGGGAGGGATCTGGAGCATCTCTGATGAGGAGAGACTGTGGGAGCTGGGCCTGGTGAGTCTGGAGAGGAGACGACTGAGAGGAGATCTCATTTATGCTCATAAATATCTCAAAAGTGGGCGCCAAGAGGGTGGTGACAGAGCCTCTTCAGTGGCACGGCAGTGACAGGAGGAGGAGCAAGGGCCGTAACTAAAACAAAAGAAGTTCCACCTCAACACGAGCAAGATACTACACACCTCAGAATTCAAACATGGATACCCTTTCAATATCAAACCCATAGTCATGTGCATGACATAAATTTCCTTTAGCTGAGTACTTATACTCCTAGGAGGATTCTAAAGGAATAGAAGGAGATGCTTGGGTAACAGAACCAGCAAGTAGTAGATTTTGTTTGCATATTTAAAACACAAACTAGAACAGAAAATGTGGATAATACTACAACTGCCTTAAAGAAAAAAAAAATTAACTGGACATAAATTATGTTGAAGGTGCCAGAGCACTAGAACAGGCTGCCCAGGGAGGTCAAGAAGACTCCCTGCCTGCAGACATTCAAACCCGACCTGGACATCCTGTGTCACCCGAGCCGAGCCCAGCGCAGCCCCGTCCGGTCCGGTCCAGGCGGACCGAGACGAAACCAGCCGAGTTCACCCGAGCCCAACCGGAGCGAGACGAACCCAGCCGAGTTCACCCGAGCCCAACCGGACCGAGACGAACCCGGCCGAGTTCGCCCGAGCCCAACCGGACCGAGACGAAACCAGCCGAGTTCACCCGAGCCCAACCGGACCGAGACGAACCCGGCCGAGTTCGCCCGAGCCCAACCGGACCGAGACGAACCCGGCCGAGTTCACCCGAGCCCAACCGGACCGAGACGAACCCGGCCGAGTTCGCCCGAGCCCAACCGGACCGAGACGAACCCGGCCGAGTTCACCCGAGCCCAACCGCACCGAGACGAACCCGGCCGAGTCCGCCCGAGCCCAACCGGAGCGAGACGAACCCGGCCGAGTTCGCCCGAGCCCAACCGGACCGAGACGAAGCCAGCCGAGTCCGCCCGAGCCCTCCCTCCGCTCCTGTTCCGATTGGTGGGTTTGGCCTGGCCGCGCCTTTTCCGCCAATCAGCGCCCCGCGTCCGTTGCTAGGCTGCCGCTGGCGGCCGGGCGGGCCATGGCGGAGCGGCGGCGGGATGTGTGCGGGGTGCGCATCGACCCGGCCGAGCTGCGCTTCACTGACGCGGTCCCGGGGAGCTGCTACCGCGCCGCGCTCACCGTGCAGAACCTGCGGCCGGGCGCCTGCCACCTGCGGCTGCTGCCGCCACGCGAGCCCCAGGTGAGGGCCGGCCGCGGCGGGAGGTGCCCGCGGCCGCCTCTCCGCCCTGCGTTCGCCCGGGCCGCGCCTCCAGCCCGCGGGAGCAGCGGCAGAACGAAGAGAACTCTGAGCTTCCCGGTTCTTTATTCTCCATAGGCTGCGAACAGTTTAGAGAGAGCTTCCTTCTTTCTTAAATCCGTGGTTTCAGTAGAAATAAAGAAGCTTTCCTTACTAGATCAGCCATTAACAGCTGGATGATGCTGGAGGTCTTTTCCAGCCTTAATGGTTCTGTCCCTTGTTGGTAACAAATCCTGTTTTGCCTTCTTGGCTGGCTTTGCGCTCTCCAGAATGCATCCCGCAAGAATGCATCCTCGTAACTTCAGGGAACATTCTGTAAAAATGGATCACACTGCTGTGGTGTGAACACCAAATCTGGGAAGGGATAGTTCTCTTACCTCATTTCTAAGTTGTATACTTTTAAGTTTTTTGATTGGAATACTCCCCTTGTAGTGCTTGTTTGCTGAGAGCTTTCTCATAAAATAGGAAGTTTAAACCCTCTCAGAAAAGAGGATGTTTGCAATCTTTTCTCAAGATAGTATGGTTGCTATGAATAACATCTGATAACTTCTTTCAATATCCAGCCCACAGTCATATGCATGACATAAATTTCCTTTAGCTGAGTATTTATACTCCTAGGAGGATTCTAAAGGAATAGGAGGAGATGCTTGGGTAACAGAACCAGCAAGTAGTAGATTTTGTTTGCATATTTAAAACATAAACTAGAACAGAAAATGTGGATAATACTGGGAAGACTCTTTCAGAAATAAAAAATAAAGACTTAAAGAGTGGAAGCCCACTGTGTTTGGGGTAATAATATGAATTTTAAAGAGACTGAACCACTAGAGGAGCTCTAGACTTTGAGGCTTTCCTAGGAGTGTGTAAAATGCTGGATTTCCCTCTATGTGCTAGTGGGTTACTTGTGTCTTCTGTTCAAGGAAAGGTGCAGGAAGTGTTTCATTTAGGCAGATGTTTTGTGGTTTTTTGTTTTTTTTTTTTAGAGAGAGAAAAGAGTGCTTTCCATCCCTCTGTTTTTTTTTCTCTTTCATTTGACTCCCAAGACTGAAGGTGCTTTGGGCCTTTCAAGCAGATTTTCAATGAGCACTGAGACTTTCTGTTGGTATCAGTCAGACCTGGAGGAAACTCTTTGCTTTCCCCTTTTGTTGCTGCTTGAACTGAGACTTAATCCTTGTTATTTTCTCAGGTACTAAAAATATTCTTCACTGAGTAATAGCTGATTTAATTTTGCGTTGCTTGAGAAGATTTTTTTTGCAACAGTAGGAAAAGCTGGACCTCTCTTGGAAAGACTAGAAAATTTTCCTAATTCATTCTGTCTTTCTCTTTTCCTGTAAAAAGTCTGAACTTCAAGAAATAGGGAGGTAAAATTATAAAAACTTGCATGTAGTTTCATGGTAAATTCTAAATCAATCCTTGTATTCTCCTGAAAGTAAACTACATCTATATCCTCCTTAATCTAGAAATGCATAACAATTAAAAACACTTTTTTTTTTTCTTAATTTCAGTTGAAATTGATTGTGGAAAATCCAGAAAAACCTGTTGCATCTGGACTTCAGATTAAAGCTGTTGTGGAATATACTCCCAAGTGTGCAGAAGATCTTCAGGATAACCTGACTCTTTTAATAGATGATGACATAGTTCATATCCCCGTGCTTGGGTATGATATTCAAGAGTTCATTTGCTGTTTTAATATTTGCAGTTTAATCTTGGGGAAAGTTGACTTCTGGCTGTCAGTTATGGCTTTGTAATTAGTCTGTCAATTGCATGGAAAACAAGCAGTAAGTTTTCTTAACAAAAGTAAGATTTGTTTTTTTTTTTTTTCAGAGCACCACATGGTTAAGTAATTCATTGGGGTGATATCCCTCTCAAGTCATAGAGAGTCTGGATTTTTAGTTTTGCCTTATTCTAACTTGGTTGTGATAATGTTGATGATTTTGAATGCTGTATTAGTAGACAAGTCAACAGCTACTCCTAATGTCTTCCCTTCATACTGAATCACTGATACAGAAGATTTTACAGTAATTGTTCATAACAGTTGCAAATCTGGATATAGTGAAACATATGTTGCCTAATACTAAAAATATGGTACATATTTCAGAGCAATATCACTTGTTTAAGGACTTTAGAAAATTTTTAAATTTTTATCAGAGTAGTATTGTGAAGGTAAAGCCACTTATGCTGATAATGCCTCTGGTTACTTTTCTGGAAAGGACTTGCAATAGATTAAGTATTTCACCTCTTCATGTTTAAGTGTCCTTTGCAGGGGAAATGTTGACAGGCTTTAATTTTTTTTTTTTTTTTTTTTTTTTTTTGTGTTTGGAAATACAAGTATACTTTATGATTTCTTTTAATCAGTGTTTTAAAATGTATTTTGTGTCATGCAAAAGCAGTATATTCCAGCTTCATGAAGAAACCCCAACCAGCAAATAAAGCAAATAAACCTCACACTGTATTAAAGCAGTAACCCTAAACCTTTTAACTTGACTTACCTCATTTTTGCAGGTCTGTATCTATTAGAAAATCTCATTTCATATAGAATATATGCTTATTTCTGTCCACTTGGGAAAGGAGATATTTGGATCTTGAGAGAAGAAATACTTTTGTTTCATTCTTCCAATAAAGCTTCTTGTAAGAGTGTCTGGATACTTGGAAAGTAGAATTTTTACAATTGTTTCGAGTGTACTCTAACTTTGATAGATGATTGCTATTTTTAAATTTTTTTTTTCTGCCACATCCTGCTGGTCTAGCATCATGTCTTTCAAGAATTTATTAAGCTATTTTTTTTACATTACGATTAATTATCAAAGAGAATTAAAAGGGTGTTGAAATTCCTGAAAGCAAATTCTCTTGTGGCCTTTTGATTAATTTTTTTTCTTTTTCCCTTTCTTCTCCCTCCCCTCCCATTTATGCAATAGAATATAAATATATGCAGAGTCTACTTTGCTCAAACAAGGATATTTATTTCTCTTCTCCATTATTTCTTCTGTACTGCATGTGACACAGATGAGGAGATGGAATTGTTCCTGCATTTTGTGGCTAAGAGGAGACAGACTGCTGTGCTGATGTAAAATTCCAATTGATTTGAAACACAGTTTTCTGCTAGACCAGAGGTGTCATTGTATTAAAATTTGGAGTCTTTAAAATACAAGTTTCCTGAGGCATGATCTTTTCATTATGGCTAAAAAGTACCAATACAGTGATGTCATCTCAGTGGCTGAGGTTCTTAAATAAACAGAAGTACCTAGTGGCTTCTGTCATTACCCACTTCTGTCTGTTTTAATAAGTTTTGTTGAAGTCACAAAAAGTGCTTATCAAACACAAAGCTGTAAACTGGCACTACTTCTTCTCTGCTTTTAGTTCATGCAGCTCATAATGAATGACGTTGAATTATTTGGTCTTATTTTGTGATGCAACTAACTCAGGATAATTATACTTTAAGTACTGTAATGAATTATTTAAAATGAAATAGAAGTGTGTGCATTCAATTTGGACTAATGATTTAGAGCTATATTGTTTTAAAGTTAGAATACTGAGTCATTAAACAGTCATAAATAAGTATCTCTCTTTTAGATCTTCCCTGTGTATGCTGTAGTGCTGAAGTGAGTTGCCAAAACCTTAATAGAAGGACTAAGACAAAAGGAGAACTCTACTCCACTGGAGTGCTTAGTCAAGTTTCTTTTAAAATTCAAAGGTATTTTCAAGTTTCAGGAAATATTATGTTGTCTTTTCTCTGCAGATTAATTCCATACTGTGATCTGGAAATAGAGTCAGAGGTTAATTTTGGTGAAATGATTGCAAACAATAAACTAGTTTCTAAACAGATTCGTATTACTAACCAAGGAACAACTTCAGGTAAATATTAATATGCATTGAATAATACATGTTTTATTTTATTGGAAAAAGTAATTTTATGCAAGTTAACACTTGAGTGACCAAGTAGCAATTAACTGGAATTTTGGGTTATGCAGATTATGAGTATTGTAGCTGCCGGTGTTGTACATGGCTCACTGTTTATGTAGCCAGTACTGTATTTCCATTTAGGAAAGAAAAAATACTTTAGAACTTTGAAAATTTTATGAATTCTCTGCTTTAGAGTCCCAACTGAAGATGTAAAAATAATAGTTGCTCATTGCCTTAGTGTGCCCAGCATAGACAGCAGCAAATCACATCTGCTCTTGCTTTGTGCTTCTGTGGTCCCCAGACCTGTCTTTTGAATAAACAACTACAAGTTCCCTGAACTTTCCAAACTAAAGTCTTCTGTGATGGGAATTGAATTGTATTTGTTGCTAGAAGATAATGAGAAGCCTTTTATCTTGCTGCCATAGCTTTTGAAATCCTACAGCTTTTACAACAGGCACATCCTTAAATTTCTGTGAGCTGCTATTCCAAGGAGAGTAAGAAACATGGACAGAGGAGCATAACAGTGCTTATATGATCCAAATACCTTGTTTGACTGCCTTTTGCACTGGACAAAGCTTCAGACACCTTTCCTTAGAGGCAAGGTGGAAAATATGCTGAGTTTCAAACAACAAATTTAAGGCAGATAATTATTTTGGTTCCTTATTTGTACATTTGCTTGTTACATTAAAGGCTGCCTTTTATTTATTTATTTATTTAATTTTTTTGCATTAGGCCAAAGTTGTGGGAACATTTGTCTCCTAGATTTTCATATGACATATTGTACTAAGAGAAAATACATGATTACAGAAACACAGAGTTGCAATAATAAAAAACTCCAAAACCAAAAAATAAACAAAATTCTGTTTAGATACAGCAGATATTTTATTTTTTTTCCATGAAGTAAAAGGAGAAATTATTGCGGCTGTCTTTCCTAGCCAGTTCATCTTAAGATGTAGTTTATATAATCAGGTCTTTCTCATATATGCTAACTTACTACTTTGAGCAATTATGATTAGGTAAAGAAAATGAGATAACCTACAGTATATCTGCATTTACAACTAAGTTTCATGATAATAATGCTTTCCATATTGTGTAGGGAACTGTTTCTAGTCATAAATTCTGTTGCATGATACCTGCAGGCTGCATGGTGGAGTTTGATAGGGTTGGATGAAAACTAGTGAGAGGGTGATGGTTGGTAAAGGATGTCTTGGGGACAGACAAGGGAAGAGCAGCTGAATCTGTGTTTCTGTAGCTCTGTAAATCGTAACACAGCAGGTCACAGTGACAGGCAGCCCATGAACTCTGTGAGCAGGAAGTGCTCTGTGCTGGCCCAAGACTCAGGGATTGCATTTCACCTGTCATTCCAAAAGGAGTCCTTTGTTCCTGCTTCTGATCTCAGAGATTATCTTTTATATGAAATCAAAGAGTGCATTTTTTGTACATTTGAAACAATTTCTTTGTGTCTATTATAGAATGTCAGATAATTAATGGTGTTGGTTAAATACTGTGTTCTTTCCACATTTAATAAAATACTTTTATAACCTAGAAATATTTACTGTTCTCTTCTGCAGTAGCTGTTGTAACCCTGCAGTAGGCACTTAACTTTCTGGCTACTGTAACTTCTTAGAGCTTTGTATAATGTTTGCAGATGTTATTTATAGCCACTTCATGCTATAGTCACTTTTGTTTGGAATGTGAGTTTGGAATTTTGTTTGGAATGTGAGTGCCTTTCCTGTTACAATCACGGCTTGCAAAATGGAATTGGACATATGGGTGTAATAATTAAACAAAGGCTGGAAATAATGACATTCTCTTGCTTGGAAATAGCTTATAAAAAGGTTAACTCTATGTTTTCTGTTTTCATAGGGAGATATACTGCTTGTGAACATCTGCATTGTGTCATGCAATTTCAAGTGTGTAATAGAAGCATATAAATTTACAGTTTTATATTGCGTAGCATTCTGTTGATTGCTCTGGGTTTTTTTAGGTGTATTTAGGGTATTATATGATGGGGTAGTCCTGCTTAACATAAAACCTGCCAGAGGAGTGGTAAAGCCAAAATCTGTAAGGAAAATTCGAGTTGATATCTGCACAGATGTACCCGGAGTCATCAAAGAAATGATGAAGTGAGTGTAAACTGAAGAGATACAGCTCTGTAAATTCCATTTTTGGTCTGTTATTAAGTCTAGTCTTAACTATTAATGTTTATCTAAAATTAAAGTTAAGTTCCTAAGTGTCAGTTGCTGTCTTTAATATTTAGTTTTATTTAATTAATTTGATTGTTATATTATCTCCACAGTAAAGTGATATGTAAATTATATACCTGGCAGTGTAAATAAAACTCTTCATAATTTGTAACGATATGGGATGTTTGCACATTTCTCAGAATAAAACTAATCAGGAGATTTTGTAACTTTCACCTTTCTGCTCATCCTGTATTCCTTAATTTTCTTAGCTTCTGTAACTGCATGTTTTCTTTTAGCTCTGTGTGAGGTGTTGCAGAAATGTTCTGGTGTTCTTTGGTCTATCTTATTTTCACTGGAGGGAATGTATTTGCAACACTGGAGTAGATTCCTTTTAAATGCATATCTTATAGAATCCTAGAATTTCAGCATGGTTTGGCTTGGAAGAGACTTTAAAATCCTGTATTTCCAACCCCTCTGTCATGGCAGGGACTTTCCACCAGACCAGGCTGCTCAGAGCCCCATCCAGTCTGTCCCTGAACACTTCCAGTGGTGGGGAATCCATGACCTCTCTGGGCAATGTGGGAACTGGGGAAGGGTGTGGTTGATTTCTTGGGGGTTTTGTTTTGGTGATTTGTGGAATCATCAAGATCAATCTTCCAGGCAGGAACAGCTGCAGTGCTTTTATGCTTCTTCAAATGAACTTCTAGCTCCAGTTCCTAACAAGAAAATTAGGTTTTATATGCTAAAACTGGTATTTAGATACAAAGACTCTGAGGAGTGTCTGTGGACACCTCCTGATTCTTTGCAGATGTCAGTCCTATAATTTCAAACATTTTAAAAAAGTCAGAAAACAAGCCAAACCCAAAACCCCACCTTGTAATGTGTGATTTTTCCTGATTGGTGATGTTCGTGTTAGGGCATTAAGGATGTGCTCACTTGCCCTGCTCTCCCACTTAGTTTATCTGTGTGATTTGTGTACTTGGATTGGGTCATTTTTGTTTTGGCACAGATTCTCATACAAAGCAAACTAACCAAAGTGATAATTTCTAACTCTTCTCTACATTACCTGTTGCTGCTTGTTGCTCTTACTGGCAGAGTGGAGTTGGAAAGTCGTGGCTGCGCTGAAGTATGGGTCAAAGGTGTTGTGGTTGAGCAAGTTCTTAAAGTTCTTGGAGTGTCCTGTGGAAAAGTACTGAAATGCATTAACTTTGGACCTCTTTACTTTGGGACTTCAAAGACAGAAAAAATACATTTATACAATGAAAGCCCTGAGAGTGTGGATTGGGTAGCAATACTGGAAGACAATGCCATTGGGGGAGAGATGGTAAGAAGCTGCTTTGGTTTTTATTTCAGTTGAAAACTTGTTTTAATTTCTGCTTTTGAATTTTTTTATTTTTCAGTATTCATCTTCTAGTATTGTTTACTATATTGTACTATTTCCTGATCAATAGGCTTTCTGAAATGTCTGTTCAACCAGCAAGTTTTTTATTTCAATTTAACCCTAGAATTGAGTTTTTATATTATTATTTACTAGGAGTTATCAGAATGCAATTTAAGTTCTAAGATATTAATAATCTGTGATTTGACTTGTTTTTCTCAGGTAGTGAAATAATTTTGAGACTCATGTTTCAAAAAGAGAATTCAAGACATTGGCATGAAATTGATTTAAAAATTGTTTAATCAGCCATGTGCTGTGTAACTATATGATTGCTATTTCCTGTGATATGTCCTTCCATTTGTTATGCGTGAGCATGTTTGTGTAGGAAAAACACAAAAGGGAAAGCAGAACAGGGTCAACTATTCCATGTTTTGATTTTTTTTAGGGGACAGATCTTCAGGGGAGTACAGATGCTGTTTTACACGACTTAAGCCTAAAAAAGAAAGATGTAGATGTTTCCACCTTGATCTTGTGTGTTCCCAATCAAGGAACTTTGCTGCCTTATGAGAAATCTTTGATTACAGTCTGCTTTAGTCCAGAGTGAGTGAGTGATGCAAATTAAATGCACACGCACAAGTTGATTGGGCTACACTGTTCTGCAAGAGCTGTCTTAGAGAAAATAATTTTGAGTTAATATGCCTGTAAATTATTTCTGAGTAACTTCTTATGTATTTATGTATGTTAAAAGAAATTTCTTGATGTGATTCTGCAAATAAGAAAGCAAAGCCTGAAATATTTCTATGATTGTTGTTTATGTAAATATAAAATACATAAATATAAAATGTGATTATGTATTATAATACCCTAAGGGTGTATTTGGACCAAGAATTGGTTGAGATGGTTTTGTGAGAATAAGAATTGTATTAGACTTTTTTTGCCATATGTTAACCACCAATGGAATGCTGTAATCTCATTAAAAATAAAAACAACCCAAAACAAAAGCAAAAACTACACATAAGGGAACATTTCTTTTTGGATAAGGAAAAAAGCAAATGTGCTCTTGCCATTTTCCCTTGTTTAAACTCATACAGGTAGTTATTATACATGTGATATTAGTTTAGGAAGTTGTTGTAGACTGGAAAAGGTATCAAATTTCCAGTATAATAAGCACACAGATATTGATGAGCTTAAATTTGGTACTATTTGCATTTTCTGAAAGGAAGTATAAAGATCATTTGTTCAAGCTGTTACTGACAACAAAGAAGCCAGACTGGATGTTCAAAAATATGTCTTGATTTTTTGTGGGTTGGGTTTGGAAGGTTTGGGGTTGGTTTTGTTTTTTTCCTCTTTTAATTTGAGACTTTAATTTAATTACAGAAAACTTGAAAGAGAATTTGAAGTGAATGAGGCATCAGTGATTCAAGATTATGTCCTGTTCCTGAGATTTGAAGCTGTTGGGCAGAGAGGTGTCTGTCTTCAGGACCTCAGTGGTGGTGCCCCAGCAGCCACAAGTATGTTAGAAATGTATAGTCACCATGAGAAATGTATATATATGGATGATAAAACTGTATATCTTGATTTTTTTAAGCTTTAAAAAAATTCTTGGTTGTCTTAAGAATTTTATGGTAAATCTGCTCTTTTTTGTTTGTTCGTATCAACACAAATAAATTAACTTGCATCTTGAATGCTTTAGCACTAAAACCTCTTTGAACAGTGAGTAGAAAGGAGGGATTTATTTGTGTTACGAATGAACACCAATAACCTAATTATAAATTATAATAATTAAAATGCAAATATTTGAAGGAAGTAAAACACCCCCAGCCATTTGCAGGACCCTAATACCAGTTTTGTGCATTTTCAAGTGCATGTTTGATTACCCTCAACTTCTTTACTGAGGGAATGCATTATCTAATAGCTTTTAGAAGTAAAGATCTCTGTATTAGGCTTATAGAAACTGCATTATAAAACATACTGGTTTGTAGTATTATTTTTTTATGACTGTACAACTACAGCATGACTGTCCTCTTAGTGAGATGATGGGTGTGAGAGCGGTTTTGTTTGCTTGCTTGTTTTTGTGTTCGTCTGATGCAGGGAGGCATTCTCGTCATGTGGACTTAGCTTTGATGGGTTCTGGATTCCCTGTGATATTAAGTTTCAAGCCAGGAAGAGTGATTAATTTTGAGGACTGTTATTTGGGTGAAAAAACACAAGTTGTGTGCACAATGAAAAATGAATCCAAGTTCCTTCCAGTAACGTTCAGATTCCGCAAAGCTGCTCACTTCAATATTTCTCCTGAAAGAGGAACACTTAAAGTAAAATCTGAAAAGGTAACTCCCTCTTTCTCTTAGGTTATACAAGTGTGAAGATTATTTTACAGTGGTTAGCAGTGGAATTTCTTAAAAGCAGAGGAATTTAATTTTAGTAGCAATGGCTTTTCATATCAGCCAAACATTTTTTTTTTTTAATTTTGTACAGTCTCTTAATGCTCTTTCATTACTCCAGGAAGCAAAAAGTATTATTGTAATTTAGGAAAAAAGATTGGAGTGCTAAGGTCACTTTACAAGGGTTTTCCTTATCCGTGTTTTTTTTTATTTTACTGATTTGAGAAGATTGATTCATACTCAGATATTTTTGAAGGATACTTTTAATTTGTTTCCGTAAATCACAAATATTCAAGTAAGATAAAATTTCTTTTAATGGAAGAAACTTTGCCAAATAATAAATCAAATATGGAAACATTGACAATTTCCCAAACCAGGAAGTCAGGGCACAAGATTTCTCTATGAAGTGAACAAATGAGACTTTGTTGTGTTCTAATGTCACATTTTTATGTTACCTTGTATTGCTAATTTTTATGTGCCTCTTGGCATAGTCTGCAAGCCCAGTTTTGAATACCTGTCACAGAGGTAAATGTGGAGAGAAGTGACTCAGGGACTCAGAATTACACAAAACTTGACTCTTTATTGTCTCACATGTCTCATAGTGAGTTTTCTTTTCCAGGAAGTGATGATTTCATTTTCTCCACGTCAAATAGGAACGTTTGAGATGAAGCAAATTATTGATATCATTGGGACAGGAGTGGAGGAAAATAATGTAGATGCTTTGAAGACAAAATCTTTTCATCAAATACATTTGACCTTACTTGGTGTGTGCAAATCTAAACAAAAAAGCGTTGTATTCGCAATTAATCCTGGTAAGATGCTAAAGACATAAGTGAGAAGTAATAAAATGTTTTAAAAGCACATTTTTAGATTTTAAAGGAGATATTGTACAACTTTTAGTTTGCTTGTAAAAAGTCATATCTCTTTGGAACTGGAGAGAATGCTCAGTTGTATGACATGTCTCATAAGACTGCAAAACAAAGGCTAAAATATGGTACACCCTCCCATAATTGGATCGAAATTTAAACTATTAAAGCATAAATTTTCATCATATGATTATCTGATTTTTTTTTAAGGTTCAGTTTTTGCAAACAGTGCTGCTGCACAGTGCTAAGATCTTTCAGGAGTAAACTGAGTGATATTTAAAGCACAGGAAGAACTAGGAAAAATAACAGGATGTTCTTCATTGATTCAAAGTTCATACTGCCAGATGAATTTGCCAGTTCATGCAGCTTGCTACCAGTCCTGTGTCCACTGACTCTTCCCATCCTGTGAAGCCTGTGCCAGCATAAAGAGTCTTTCAGGATATGCAATAATTAGCCGATAATTTGTTCTTTCTGTTTGAGATGTTTTCCATGAACAACCACTTTGCAGTAGATTTGACTAAGCTGTCACTGGATTATAAACCTGTCATGACAAACATAATTTTTTTCTAATGTCGAATGTGCTGCAGCCTCTGCAACACCAGTGCAATCGTCTGACTTATGCACTGGTACATGTGGTGGCTGTGTGTAGATCAGGAGGGGAACTTGAATTCTCTTTATTTACCCTTTATTTACTCTGCTGCCAGCTTGAGGATGTGCCCTCTAATAAGAAAAAGGAAGGCAGTAGCCATTTTTTCCACTGTGGTGCAGTAAAAAGTGGAAGTTACTGGAAAGTCATGATAAAATGGTGCTCTTTCTACAAGTACAGGGATGGCTGATGAGCCAGTGGTCATTCCTGCTACTTTCAGGAAGGTATTTCCAACCCATGGCTATCAAGACTTGATGAGAAAGTAAAGTTTGGCAATTTCTTTATTTTTGAAATCCAGAGCTCCTTCAGTTTTCCTGCTTCAGAAACCCAATTAAAAGAAGTGGGTTTTTTGGATCAAAGATTAAGTCTAGTACTCGAGTTTTTCAGGTTTTCTACATGCTTTTTTCTACCATTTACTCTGTTAATGTCCCTGTTCTGGTCCCAGTTGAAGGTTTATAAAAACATTATGAGGAAAAACTGTGTTTTGCTTTTAAGCTTCATTGAAGTGTGGAGAAAAAATGAGTTTGGTTTTTCAGATCCTTTTCCAGATGGTTCTCTATCTTCCTGTTATCTTCTCCCAGTGTCTGTGTATTCAGGTGAAGGCAAGGGAGAGACAGGAATGAAGCTTCTTGAAAACTGTGCCTTTCTGGCCAGGAAAAGTTGTAATCACTCGTGTGTCTCAGAAGATGGAAATTTGATTTTTTTGTTGGTGGATTAAAGTAAGGCTAAAGTGGGTAAAAAAAAATACATTTAATCACCAATTTTTTTTTTTTTTCAGGTGAGGGAGGAAAGGGCAGTTAAATTTGACCTTATTTCTGCCATACTTTTCTCTTTAATGTTCATGTATATGTGCTTTTTAAAACTAGAGTGAAAAAGATCTGAGCTGTCTTTTTAGTTTTTCTAGCTTGGGAGGTATTGTCAAAATTCATGCCTCTATTTGCAGTCCTTAAGACAAGCTTTAGGACATTGTGATTTGGTGTCATGACAGGCAGCTCTGAGTGTCTGATGATGTGTCTGTGCAAGACATGGCATCACAGCTGGACGCAGGTTGGCTCTTGGCATGATGTGAATGGCTTCTTCCCTCTTGTTTGAAGAAAACACTCTGGGATGGGTGTCTGACCCTTGTGCTGCTGGGTGGACCATTGTAAATTAGATATATTTTTAAGACTTTGAATTTTTTTTAGAAAATATTAGTTTAAGTTTATGTTTTATTTGAATTTTAAGGTCTAACACCCTTGATTTCCAATGCAACTGGACAGTTTGTAGTTCGTGGCACAGGACAGCTCAGTGATACAGCACCTGTGGCAATCCTTAAATCAACCCAAACACAAATTCATACTCACCGGAGAAACAGGAATTGTAAGGATGACGCACTTATAGCTTTTCCCAACGATCGTGCAGCCAGCCTTAGGCCTAGTGAATGGAATAAAAAGTACAGGTAAAAGTTATGTGAAACTAATATTTAAACCCAGACATTTACATGGATCATATAGTAGATCAAGATTGGTTACTCCTATGACAGCTTGCTGGGGTTTTTTCAGGCAGAAAGTACTTTAAAATTCATTGCATTCCTGAGTTTCTTGCACATAAATTTATTGAGTTTTCTTATGTGAAGCTACAAATGTAGCTATTACACTTGCAATGTTTCATTTTTAGGGTTGCCTTTACAAGGTCAAATATTAACAATCAGCTGTGATAAAAAGAATGTTTGGAATGAAATATATATGTATCAAAATCAATTATGTTCTCACTCTAACAAGACCCAGTATCATTCTACATGTGTAAGGAAACTACAATTCTCTTTAAATATTTAGGACTATTTTCACGAAGACTGAGAGATATAATTACGTAGATCCAGACTTTGCTTATACTGACTTTGAACAACTATTAAGAAAAGCAAATACCAAACGCTATTTAGACTTCATTTCCCATTTGAGACAGCGTCGTTTGGAGAAAGAGGCTGCCAGGTAAGACTTGGTTTAAGGGGTAAATAAATACTTCAGGACCATGCGCAAAATAATGTGAATATATGTGCAGAATTAACTTAATGGCCCTGGTCATATACCTGAATTTGTCCCATGCCAATATGCTTATGATCTTGGGACTTTCATTTATAATGCATTCAAAACTTGTTTGTTTCAAGTATTTTGACACATAGAGATTACTTCTTGGGTGAAATGTAGGGATAGAGGCAGGGCACCTGAAATTAAGCTAATAGTGAATTTAAATTAAGGTGTCAAGTTTTAAGAACACTTGGTTATAGTTAATAGGAAAAAACATAACATTGATTGTTATGGATTCTCTTTATATAATAAATATGTATTTCCAACTAGGATGTCTAGTTCATCTCAAGTGATGGATTCAGTATGTAAGTTAGTATATATTCTGTGGGCTGAAGCAAACAACCCTTTAGTCTGACTGGTCCTCTAGATTAACCTTACAGTAAAAAAAGGAATAAAAGTATTTTTGATGTATTTTCTGTGCTTGAGGGTTTTTTAAATAATGAAAAATTCCTACCTAAAATATTGTTTTGTTTAAAAATATTAAATAATTTAATGTGTAGATCACAGAATGATCAAACTTTTAGATTGCTACGTTCTTTTTTTTTCCTTCCCTGTAGGCAGTTTTATATTTATAACAATCCTGTGAGTGTAGGCATTAAGCCAGGTGAAGGTCTTAAGTCACCACACATCTCAATCTCAGATTTTCCCAAGGAGAAACCAGAGCCCAAAATCCTTCCTTCAGATGAGAATAGCATATTAACCAGTCGAAAACTGGCCGCAATGGTTTCTAAATCTACGAACAAAGGAGTAAGTTAAATGCTTGAGTAGTATGTGAGCATAATGGGCTTGCCATATAAAAAAATCATAAGAATTTTGATCCTGCTCTGAGGAAGTGTCTTGTGCTTATCACAGGTTTGGAGCTGGCTAAGTCCTGAGCCATCTTCTATGCAGGAGAAGGAAGACTGTAGGCTAACTTTGACACACAAACAGCTTCATCAAATATTCATTGGTAAGATTTTTAATTTGGTTGCAAAATGCATATAGTTGCTAGAAAAGCACTTACGTATAGTTAATGTTTATGATTATAGTTGTTCACCCTAAATAGAAAACAATTTAATTTGGTAGGCAGCTTGAGACCTACAGTAGTGTTTCAATAAAGCTTTGTAATTCTCAGCAAATACTGAGATATTATTAGATATATATATGTAAAAGAAGTGTTTCCTTTGAAGACTGTTTATACCACAACCTCTTACAGAGAAATCACCACAGCATGAGAGTTGCTCATCCCCTTAGGCCTTGTTAGGGGATGGTACCTGAACCAGCATTAATATCAGCAAGATTAATGGAAGTGCACAGAATATTTCTGGGAATAAACAGTAAAGATTGATGCCCCCAAAAGCTAAAGCTTCAGGATCCTCCATCAAAATAATTTCAGGGTAATGTTCTGTGATGGGGAGTAACACCTTCTTAAAATTCTTAGTGACTTATTACCAACACTTGTTACTGCTCCAAGTCTAATTTAAGGTCAGCTTTTCTTCACTAAAATTTTTTTGCAGCGCAGAGGGAATTTTCAGTACTTCCCGGCCTTTTTTTTTAAATTTTCAGTCAAGTCAGAACTTGAATAGTGTAATACACCTGGAGAAAGATAGAACAAGATAAGCATAATAATACAAAAAGTTCTCAGAGTTTTTTAAGATGTTTGATTAGTGCCATAAGTACTCAAGTTTATAGACCAGCCTAAAAACTAGTGATAGCAGTAAACTAGGTAATGAAGTAGTTCTGTGACCATCACATGACATGAATTATTAACCCAAATGGTCCCACATCAGGGAGCAAACCAACAGGTTACACGACACAGATGAACACGTGGCCAGGGTGTAATAAGCCATGTCCTAATATATCCGTCTTTGAGGGTCCAGCCTTCTGCAGAGAAGTGGCTAATATTAATTAGTGAGGCTGCATGATCAAGTGTGTCTTGAAAAATCAAAAAGGTTTTAATAAAGAAAGAAAACAATACAAACAAAAAACAAAACAAAAACCAAGCCAAGCACAGTACAGAGACAGGTCTCCTCCTACTTGCTGCAACACCTGAAAAGCATGGAGTTTCATTGTTCTCTCTCTTTAGTCCTTAACAGCCTAGATGGGCTTTTTGACCCTTGGCCCAATGGGGTGAACAACAGACTTTGAGTTACATTCTCAGAGTCCAATCCACACTTCTGTCCTGGCTCTGAGCCAATTACAGTGAGAAACCCAGAGAACTTTTCAGCTAATTTCCTGAAATGTCTAAAGGTAAACTGGAAGTCTTTTCCTATTTGGAAGCACCTGCTGGAGGTGTAGGGAATGCATCACCACAGTTGCATACATAAATTTTCAGTGAATTGGTGCTAATTGGTCCCTTTAAATAGCTTCTTAACAAAAAGGAGCATTGTAATTAATAGTCCTGTTAGTAATGAGCACATTGATTTTACCTATTTTAGCAGTTGACTAAAACAAGCACAATTAAAAAAAAAATGTTGGTGGCTTTTGACTTGTACTGCTGAAAACACCCACAGAACATGGAGGATATTTACTTCCACATTTTAGCAATAATTTGTTCCACTACAGGACTTTTGTAGCTGACTTGAATTTGTAATTTGATGAGCTAAAATGTTTGAGCATAGTATTTTGGTAGTTATGTTTCCTTCCATTAGCTTTAGCCTTTTAATCCTGAGGATCTTATTTCTTATATAATTCAGG